>NC_056735.1:867313257-867363257 GCF_019279795.1 Protopterus annectens
ATTTTGCAGCAGGTAGCCTGGACAATGCATTTGCTCTCATGGGCTGCTTTTTTGTCAGATTGCTATTGCTAACCAAAGTTTTACTATATTAACTACAACAATGACTAGATGGGAGAAGAAGACTTAGACAATGTTACAGAGTTGTACCCTCCAAGATGTTCATACACACGTGTATTACAACGCACAAAATCTACATGGTCAGCCTGACAAGATGCTTCTCCAATCATCAAAGTTATTGCTGCATTTTAAAGAGTGCGGCACCTACTTACCTTGTCTAAGTCTTTTGAGCTTTGTATGTATGTAGCTGGGTCTACTTCAGAATGTCGAAACCCCAGAAGTTCAAAGATGACATAATTGAGATGAAATCAGCGAAAACTCACATCAACGAAAGACCGGATTGATGAATATCTTCCCAGGGTAAGTAACCACTAACACCAAACATCACGAAAATGAAACCGCACCATCCCCAACCCACTCAGGTGGGTGGCTATGCTATGCCACCCACACCCCCCATTGTAGGGGGCTGTGTCCCCCACACCCCCAACTAAATATACCAACTCTGACATCGCACTACAGTTGGGAAAAGGGCAAAGTTCACCTTGTTGGCCAACTGGTTACTTACCCTGGGATTACATTCGCTGATATGGTCCTTTGCTGAAATGGGTTTTTTCTGATTTCATCTCAATGACATTGTCTTCAATCTTCTGAAGTTTTGATATTTTCAGGTAGACCCATGTAGCTATGTTTAATATAAGGATTTGCTATTTGAATTTCCATGTTTCTGTCAATGCTTCTTAAAACATATCAGGAGTATTCTTTGTGTACATGAGCAATCTGCAGACATGTGAAGTAAAACTTATTGTAAGCTACTTCTGTGCTCTGTGAGACTGACATTCTGGCATCAGAATCTCTTGCAGAGTTCAAACTGACTGATTTTTAGTTCTCCACACCCTGATTTGTTGAATTCTTTTCCCTTTTTGTGTTAGTATTTTTCAAGGTGCGATTTACCCCCTACCTGCCAACCATCACACCTCTTCCCATTGCACTTGAGTCCATTTGTTCCCTTGGAGAAAGGATCTGTTTTCTTGAGAGCCACTAAGGTGAGATCCATCCAGGGAGCCATCATCCCGCAAACATTTGGTAGTCTGGTGATCTTGCTAGCACTCTGGCTATTGCTATAAGTATATAAATGACCTTAACACCTCTCCTCAGGTGGTGATGTGGCCATGCCTGTCATTTTAGGGATGTCTGAGCCCTTTTAACAGTCCATAATGTGCTTCTACATGCATGGGCAGCAAGGACTAACACTACCAGCTTGAGTGACCATTTCCAAATTGTCACTACATCAGCCCCAACTCATATAACTCTGTTGCTGTCCCCTAGCAGGATCGTCCCTGTGGGTGGCAGCTAAAACTATCTAGGACCTATTCCCTTCCCCTGAAATGGGCACACCTATCCTCCCCTGCTTCTTCTTCTTCTTTCAGCTTTTCCCGGTTAGGGGTCGCCACAGCAGATCACCTGTCTGCTCATGACTGGCAGTGAAGTATTCCATCAAATCTCTGAGCCACTAATCAAATCCATGTTTCTTGGGGCATAGTCAGGGCTTTGTCTCTAAAGGAAGTACTATTAGCTCAACAGGTAGCACTCTTGCCTTTAGTGCTTAAAGACCAGAAGGCCGTGGGTTTGGTTCCAGGTGACTGGATTGCTGATGCTACAGTGCAGCATTAGGGGGTGTTATACTTCTGTGTGTGTTGTTCTTCAGTTGAGATATTAAATCAAAGTCCTATCTGCTTCAGTTGGCAGCAGCTCAGGTGGATTTAAAAGATCTCATGGCACTTATTGAAAAGACTATTGGAAGTTCCCCAATGCCCTGGCCAAATTTCCACTGTAGTATAAATACCACCTTGGGTCTCCCTTGAAAAGAAGCCACTAGCTTGTGGGATTAACCTGGTGAGCAAAGTATAAATAAAAATAAAAAAAATACATCACCAGCATAGCTACATTTATTTTTAACTTTGTGAAATGCTTTAGGCTACTTTGGTACTACAGTGACTTTTCCTGATTTGTATGTTGAAATCTCCATTTCTCCAGCTGTTTTGTATTTATGTATGGGTGTTTTTAAACTGTTTCAGTTTTCTTCTAGGTTTCAACAGTTCTCAGGTAGACATGGAGTCTGTTCATATGAATGATAGAATTAGGTTTACCATGGGGCCTCCTTTCAATGTACTAGATTTCTACGATTTCTAGGAGAAGTCTACTAGCATTGGTAGGCTGCCATCTTTCTTGTGGGTATGCACACACTGTTATAAGGGGTGAGGAAGGGATTAGCCTCCATTTACAGCTATTACAGAAAATAATTCTGTATGTTACCAGGATTCCTTATGTTACTGTGATAAGCTCTCTCATTTTTGCAGTAGTGATACCAATAAATAGAGGCTTTAAAGCTAAACTTTTGTATTAAACTTGAAGTTGATTTTTCTCTGCTATCAGCTGTACTTGAAGCACCTCTGCTGAATAATATAGAATCATACAGGAGACACATTCGAGGATCCTTGCTCCTGGCTAGTTAGTACAAAAAAGTCAAACAACAAAAACAGTGAGGAATGAAAGAATGTAGGGAAATGAATATATGAAAACATATATTTTTATGGACAATAATATTCTTGGGTTGTTATGTTGTTATGTTTCTTATACCATTTTAACTGCTTATTAGTACTTATGTCACTACTTTTGGACTCTGCATAAACTAGAGTCTTTGAATTTTTACAGTTATTATAGATGGAGTGTATACTGTTGCTTTTCCACACGTTACTGGTAGTCTCACTCACTTCATTTACTTTTGTTTCTGTGTTCAAACAGGTATTGTAATGATGCTGGAGGGCGGTAAGTGTAAAATCGACAGCATGTCTCCTCTTCAGAGAATTACTACTTGTTTCAGCCACACATGCCTTAAATGGACAGTTCAAGTTCTAGCTATCAAGGAAGAGGAGGAGGGTGATTCTGAATGCCTCGCATTACAAGATTATGAAGTGGTTAATATTCCCAAATAAAACATCCAAGCTCTGCACTTCATAGGCAAAACTTTTACATCACTAGAAATGCTGAACAAAGGAAGAACCATCAGCCAGTATGGATGCCTCAAGGTGTCTCACACAGCTCGATCCTAATTATGTCATCTCAACCTGTACTGATTCTTGGTTTAGCAGGGCTTGCAGTGGACACAGAAAGCAGGACATGGGAATATACTGAGGTAAAAACAGAACAGTTTTCCCTCTTTTGGCTGCCCATAAGTGTCTGTTAATAATTCAATGCAAGCTGTAAGTCAATGGGAAAGAGACACACTCAGAAGTGCATGAATTATCCCTCTGTAAGCCATCCTACCTAGCAGAAGGCACACTTTCACATCAGGGGTACAGTGCTAGTTTGGGTTAATATGTTACTTTTCATAGACCCACACTGGTTTTCAGAATGGAAGCCTATTGCTAGATTTTAGAATTCTTAATAAGCTGTGGGGTGCATATCTTCACTGACACCAAACTGTTCTTTGGCCATCATGTGTCAGTCATAGTTAGGAAATCCTTTGATATGATATAGTTCATTTAAAGGCATATCCTCTAGGAATAAAGAAGTTATAATTTCTCTCTTCCTCTCCTTTGGCATATACCTCTCTAAGCATCTTGCTTAACTAGAAAGACCACAAATATTAATAACCAATAAAATTACTACAATAAACTCCTTAAGTTATGCTGATATATTTAAAGGCCTTTCAATATACTGTGTCTCATACAGGACTTCATAGTATCACAGGAATTTACTATGCTATTGGCCCTGAGGCTTTTATAAGCCTAGCCAAGAGTTTAGCTCATGTTTAGACAAGTCAGCACTCAAAGCCCCTGTCCAGCAGGGACACAGGTGAAATCCCAGGTGTGTATTTCTGTTAACCATCCAGTTATCCAGGTTGCACTTAAAAAGGGATAATGCGGTACTCTGCTTGATGTGGAGAGGGAGTCTATTCCACAGATGGGGAGTCTCTGGGACACAAATCTGTCCCGCCAACAAATCCTACTGATGTCACACACATTACTTTCTCATAGTAATGTGTGCCTAGTCTTTTATTACCCTGAAGGGTTGTACTATATTCAAGTTTCTGCATTTACAAAAGACTAGCAACATCACAAACACCCAGTCCAAAGCCTTTAACCTTCAGAGACATATAAATAGAACCTGCTGGTAAGACTGATTTCTAAGCCAATGTATTCCCTGTCTAAGGAAAAAACCCCAACACACACACACACATCAAGCAATACAACATATTGGCTGCCTTTAAAACTAATCAGGATAATTGGATTGGTAATCATAAACTTACCTCTGGGATATGTAGGGCATCACTACTTGATCAGGGGGCCTAATTTATTTTTGTACATTGGGCTTAGTTGTCTAGGCTTCTCAGGAGTCTTCTTGACCATATACCTAGTACATACATATGAGCCCATTAACATATAAAACACTTGATTTAACACGTAAATATTACCTGTATACATAACTTGGTGAGTATGGTTTTCTGACTGCATACAGTGTGACAAATGTTTATTATAAAAACTGTTATTAGTGATGGGCCCTCATCCACAGCTCTACACAATCTTCCATTAAGGCATTATTTTATGACACACAGAATAAATAACAGGGTTAGGTAAGGACACTGGATTACTTGATTAATATTTTGATTATTTGGTTCTATTATCATCAACTTAAAATCAGGAGTTTTTAGCTGAGTGTGGAACAGACGCTGCTGTTAAAAAAGATAATTAGTAGGACATGCAAAATACTGAATGAAAAGGCAATTTACAAAGGAGCAATAAGACAACATCTGTACAACTCCGCAGTATGCAACATTGTGTAGAAGGTTTATGATTTTTGCTTGAAAGTGTTTATATAGGTATTTTTATGTCTCAGGCAGACTTTAGAGAATTTTTCCTCGGGTAGATGAATGCTCAAGGTGTGAAGGGAAAGAGAGAGGTAATGGGAACATGTTTTTTGAAGGTAATGAGTTGGCAGACTTTAAAAATTCCCACAAGTGTAGTCTGTCAGAAATATTATGGCAGCAAATTGTCTTAACTATGTAAATAATTATTTTGAGCTGGAACATTTGGACCTGAATTGTCTAGATACGGTAAAGCTTTATTAAGCTTAATATTAATGGCTGACAAAAGCAATTTCTAGAAAATCAAAATACAATCTGAACCAACTGCTATTGAAGTACTGAATTTTGTAAAGGAAATAAAACAACTGGAGGTGTGGATTTTTAGAAAAGGGGAGGAGCAAATTATATAGAAGTAAATGGAATTTGCAGGAACAATGCATGCAGAATAACGTTCAGAAGGAGGAGTAAGGTTTAAGGGAAGGCAGGAATTGAGAAATTCATATAATGCTTGAATGAATGATAATTGTTAAAAATAAAACATATATACTGTATGAAAATGAAGAAAAATGTTACAACGGTTTACTTTCTCGTCTATTAATCTGGGTGTACCTATGTCATTGTTTAAAATGTGATTTAATAAATATGTTTCTTATTTCATTTTAGAATCTATTAGACCAACACAGAAGAGTGTAGGCTATCAAATCAATAATTGCAAATCTATATGATTATCCTTTCAGGATTCTATACCCAGCACATCTAATAGCATTTCAGTTAAACAAAATGTTAACCTTTTGGTTTTCCATGTTTATTTTTTTATATATTGCATAATAATAATAATAATAATAATAATAATACAGGAATTAAATCAGTATAAACTTCATAAAGCTGCAGTGAATTGTTATTCTTTGATTGGCTTCATACATGTCGTAAACATTCTTCTACCATTATTATCAGTTAGCTTACGGCATTTGGTCACCACTGTAGCACTAGCTTGGACAAAGTAAATATATTACTTTCATTTTATCTGGCTGTTAGCTGGGTATGTCCACCAGACAAAGTGTCCTTTAAGGGCAAGGAGCACTGTCTGGTTAAGTGACCTGCTTAGTCACATAGTAGGTAAAAGGAATGAAAAAGAATCAGATCCTCGGCCACTGAGTATAGGAAGGAGTTCATTAACTGCTCAGAGCTTTAATCCTTTGCACTGACTGCTGGACTGAATATTTGTTAAAAAAATCATTATGGAATATATTACTGTCAAGTGTGATAATGTAAATAATTATTAGAAGAGAAATTATTCATAGAGAACTATGCCCTAAAAGAAAATATAATATCCTGCCTTTAAAAAGGAATATAGTTCATGACTGATGATATTTTAATGATGTATAACCTACGACCCATTCCATGGATTTCAAGTTCTTTTAAGCCTTGTTGTAGAATATTAACTGTGCTTCTGAATCATTAGAGGAAAGTTAACCTGAGGTTTTTATCAAAGAACTTCAGCTGAATATTGATGTTGAGGAAGAAAAAAAGGATACTTAAAAGGTGGTGTGTATATGTCCTGGTAAGGACATGCTACATAAATTAGTTAAGATAGTCATACATTTATTGCTGATCCACAGACTTCTTGTAGTCTTACAATGTTTATATATGGTGTATAGTTGTATTTAAAGTTACTGCCAAAATTTAGAATTTTTTTCCAACCATTGATATAAATTATTTTGGTGGCTGGAAAAGATAAGCTGTAAACACACACACATGCGCTCACACACATACACACTCATGCACGCATACACACACATCTACATCTATATTTTATATATATATATATATATATATATTGCGCACCCCCTAACGTCCGTCACTACCGCATACTCACTAGAACCATATATATATATATATATATATATATATATATATAAAATATCAATCATATGCATCAGATATCAAGTGCAAGTAGAGCAATTCAAACGAGCACAAATTGTGATATATTCAGCTCTCTGAGTAGACAATATGACATAATTTAATAGCTAAACACTGGCATTATGAGGCAATATGCTCAGACTATGACAAATATGTTCCACTGGTGGTACTTGGTATAATATGGACTTTAACATTCATACCACTGGTGCTAAGTAATATGTGGTGGTCAAGAGATACAGCCTCATGATCTGCACTGCTGATCATTACAATTTTATGGATGGTGACTGGTCTCATTGTATACAGTAAATATTCCCTACTGCCTTGGGTTATGAGTCATACTCACTGTACCCAAATAAGCTGTAAAGTGAACAACTGCAGAGAAGTATTATGATTACAAGCTTAGTAGAATTTCACCCACCTTGCACTCAGCCCAGTGCATTTCAGTTTTGTCTTATCAACAATAGTTACAAGTTGGCCAGGATATTTTTGTATGAAATCACAAAACTCACACACACACACACACACACACACACACACACACACACACACACACACACACACACACACACACACACACACACACACACACACACACACACACACACACACACAGACAGACACAGACACACACACACACACACACACACACACACACACACACACACACACACACACACACAAACACACACATTTTCCAGAAGAGGCTAATGATACCTGTCTAGTGCCAGTGTTCCTTCTTCTGTCTTTACAGTGACATAATGCAATCAGCTAAACCAATATAGCACACCAAAAGCCCAGTTACCATTCACTTCTAAAATATGCTTACCATGATATAATTGTTTGGTAACAATAGCCTTAAGCATTTAATCTTTGTAAGGTTGTAAGGTGGATGCCAACAATTAACAAGTCATTGAGTTCAGAGTTTATCCTTGTAAACTAATAAATAAACAACCAGTCGCAAGCTGTAGAATTTGAGTAGTAAAACTGTTTAATTTAAATAACTAAGAATTAAGCCATGCACTTTGTAAAATTAAAGTGTATTGGTCATGTTCTAAAGCAAGTATAAGAAACAAAGCTTTGGAGTTGGATTTAAACCCCTTTGCAGTAGCGTTGTCACCTCACAGTTAGACGTTGCCCGTTCGATTCTCAGTTAGAGCGTCTTCTGTGTGGTGACATGCATGAACGGCATTCCTTCGATGAAGGTTGTGCGTTAGGCCCGGCAAGCCAGCACGTAAAACTCTACTGCCAATCATTAGCGGACCGGAGTTCCACTGTGGCGACCCCTAACCAGGAAAACTCGAAAGACACAAACAAACAAACCATACACAATTATTGTGCATTTTATTTTGTTGGTAATGATAGCCACCCTGAATATTTTTCTCAGAAAATGGCTGCCATGACATCATTAACACTGAACCCATAATGCATCACTTTCTAAATTAGTGTACAGACTACTGTATTTCCATGTTAAATGAATCAGTAATAATTTCTTAGTTCCTAGAGAGGCAAGTTGTCTACTACTTCTTGCAGATGGAACACGTTCCACTGAAAATGAGCACATGATGATGTAGTATTGAAAAAACAGTGTAAGTAATAAACTGCTCCTCTACTGAAGTGGGGTCTTTTTATTACCCATAATTCTTTACATTTGTTTGTAAATCATTGCTTAGTATTTACAATGATGTCATGTTGTAGGTGTGGTTACAGAGAAAAACTGAGTAAACAGTGAAGCTAAAAAATCAGTACACTAAATACTTCATATTTTGCAAGATCACTTGCAACTTTATTGTGAGGAGTATAACATGAAACAAAGTTGTAAAGTAAAGGCACTTGCAAAATTAACTAATTGACTTTAAACATATAACATAACCAATTTTGCAAGATAATATAAAACAAAGGGTTCAAACAAACAGGATTAAAAAAATATCAGTTTTGAATTTGAAATACCATTTTGTATTTTAATTCTGGATGTTACAATTATTTAGCAGGTGAAGAAAACTCACAAGGCAATAAATTCCAGATTTGAGTTCTTTGTTCAAAAAGGTCATCTGTGCACATTCTAGGAGGCAATATTCAGTCCAGCTGATATTGCTATTTATTTATCATTTGTTTACCAGGAAAGTCAGACTTGGAACAAAGCCAATTTTCAGCAGAGGCCTGGGAGAAATGCTCCAGATGCATGTCTTTGTAACGTGGGAGGAAACCATGCAAAAGGAATTTACCAGCAAAAACACATCCACTGTCTTCAATATTACTTTTTTGGCAAACTGCAGTACAGGTTGGGAAATTTATTTGGCCACTTGTACATGTTCTGCGTTTTACGTGGGCCAAACTTCAAGACCTCTCAAATTTAGAATTGGGGAGTATATGAGTGATACAAGGAATAAAAGGCAGTCCAATGCTCTTTTCAAGCATAATTGCAGACATAACACTGCTTTATTCAGATTCACCATAACTGATTGTATATTGGGGAATTGTAGGGATAAATCTGGCTGGCATAGTATTTTAAATGTCAAAGAAAGAAATGGATAATTAAACTGGGGGGAGGGGTTCCCTCCTGGCTAAATGAGCATCTTTAAATTAACCAATAGGAGTTTTTTTGCATCTGTCTTTTTGTATATATTAAGGGCTTTTTTGTCCTGTTATCTATATGCTGTCTGTTTTTTACTGAAGAAGGCTATTAAGCCGAAACCGGTTTGGTTTGGGTGTTGGGATGGTTTTCCCCTCACCCATGTTATTATATGTTTTGATATATTAAATTATTAGACCACACTTTGAGCTGGCTCTGTCTTGTTAGGAAACCGGAGCATCCTGAGGAAACCCACACGAATGCAGGGAGGACATGCAGACTGCACACAGAAGGCACCTCAGCTATGAATCGAATCAGAGAACCTCTTGCTATGAAAACTGAAGAAAACACCACGACAATGGGCACAGATATTTTAGATTAGCGCTTTCGTTTATACTAAATAGATAAACTTCATTAGATATAAACAAAAGGGAAATAGTCATTTATATACAAAAAATAATATGACATCACATCCTGTCAATTATAAAACAGCATATGTTTAAAGATACATACTACATATGCTTAAAAACATAAAACATATGTTATTTTTTGTGTTTTAATGTTAAAAGGACATTGTAAACTAACGGAGTAATGCTCTTAGTTTCAACAAGCTCATGATGGAAACAGTATCGTTCAGTCCAGGATGAACAGAAGCATTTAATTTAAGTTGCCACATTAGCTCTTTTTCTTCTAAATGTAAAGAGACTGGCCCTCCTCTCCCATTATCTAATATTCTCTCAATTACCAAAAATCTAAATTCATGATGTGGTAAGACTGATACATGTCTAGCTAAGGCATTAGTCAGATTTAATTTAGCTACGGCATGTACATGTTCGTAAATCCTACATTTTATAATTCTATCAGTCTTCCCTATATAATATGCGGGGCATTGGTTACATAAGGCTAAATATACTACCCCTTTACTATTACAATTACATTTTTCTAAAATATTTGTGTCCATTGTCGTGGTGTTTTCTTCAGTTTTAATTGTTGGTCGCTTATTTCGTGGTTTTGTGAGTTTTCTTTTGGAACATCATGCTTCCGTTCATCCTGGACTGAACGATACTGTTTCCATCATGAGCTTCTAGGATAGGTGTTTGAAACCCTGAATCTTCCTGGTCAGGAACCTCTGTGGTCTCTCCAACTGCTGCATGTGCTTGGCAAGGTAGATGTCGAAGGGGGCATTGTACTTAATAATGGGTCTAATAAGGGAGGAGTACAGGGATGTTATCAGATATATTGGAGATTGTTTCCAAGCAAACTGCTGTAGTCTGACAGAAAAATCCACCTGGTCTATACAGTACAAGGTTAAATACTAGATTTTCCAAAGTGTTCTCAAATGTAAATGGCTCAATTTAGAAAAAAAAAAAAGATGCTGAAGATTATGACAAACAGTTCTTGGGTTATGTGATTAAAAATTCAGTTAACATGGAATGATTTATCATGTATACTTGTCATGGCCAAAAGTAGACAAGTATACTAAGGTAACTCTTGAATTTATTTATTGGCTTACCTGCAATGCTCTTCTTTCCTTAACACTTAGCCAATATTTTTCATGACTGAGGGGAAAGCTTAGCAGCAGTTTAAGGGGAAACACTGTGCTATGCATGCATGATCTGGTATGGCAAATAAAATGAAGAAGTCTAGGGTACTGCTACAACTTTCTGTTCCAGAACAAATCTGCTCATAGAATGGCAATGTAGGAGAATGGAGCTTAGCAGGGCAATAAGCGTCACCTCTTAGTTTCAACAGGTAGAAAATACAAGGTGTTCTAGATATGTACCAGTCACATGTGCCTAAATAAATTTTTCTTATTAGACTGAAAAAAAAAACATCCAGGTATGACTATACATTACAGTCATTATGGGAATGCTAAAAGCTGCATTGTATCTACATTGTAGTTTCAGCAATACTGTGGCTTTAATTGCATTCCTCTATCTCCAACTTTACAACAGCATGATTAAAAACGCAGCTGAACAAATAGACTATTTCATTTATTTGTATTAGTGTCGTGATTGTAGATACATTTTTGTTATGGAACCTAAAACCTACATTATCTTTTGAATTATCATGATGTCAACACTACTGTATTTTTTTACTTAGGGAGATACTTGGGGGGGGGGGGTTGAAATAATATTGTGCAAGAGGTTGACAAAGCTTCAAATAAAACATAAGATATAGGGGGAAACCTATGCAAATGATTAAAGAGAAATATTTTTCTATTATTTATCAAAGTTACCTTCTAGAAGAGAAATGTGTAATAAAACCAGTTAGCAGAGCACAATGCTGCTTCTTATTTTTGTACCAAAGCATTCATTGCAAGCAGCTACAATGTTGTCCCAACATTCCTCAACAGCACATGGAGAAATACACACATATTTTAAATGAGAGCTGTCAGTATGTGTGTGTGTGTGTGTGTGTGTGTGTGTGTGCAGACACAGTCAGCAATGAGACCATGAACAGGCAAAAAGGAAACACCCATATGTACTTCTGCTATCACATTAGTACATGCCTTTCTTCAAGCAATAAAATGATGCACACTCCTCAAAAACATGTTTTTGCACGAATGCACTTCTGAAAGTTACAGTGAATGAAGATAATCCATGTGCATAAAAACATATTCCAAAAATGAGAAAAAAAGGGATGAAATAGACATGATATCAGCAATGCTCAGACCTGTTCTGTTAGAAAATGGCATTATTAACTTAGTTCAGCAATTAAACTCAATTAGTTCAGCATAAGTGTCTAAACACAAACTGCACATGAGAATACCTTCTCAATCTTTTTAATACTCATCCTAGTCCTTTCCTGTTTTGACTCCTGAAATACAAATGTCCTTTACATTTTTTCTTTGTTCTAAGCTGTCAGTAACAAATAACATTACAAGAACGTCTGTAGGAAGCTTGACATTGCTATGGATCCAAGATCCTAACATTAGTGAAAACTACTGAGAGACTCTGTGGAGCAGTGAATGTACAGCTATATCCCCAAAGAGAACATAATGTCAGTGTATGCCTGTAGCTTTCCCATACAATTCTGTTAGCTAAAGAGAACATAATGTCATTGCATGTCTGTAGCTTTCCCATAAAGTATGGTTTGCTAGCTTGTAAGTGTGCAGATATTTGATTTTTTCATTCTGAAACATGGCACAGTTATAGCCTCATAGAAATTTATCTCCCTGGGACAATATTTAGGAGCATTAGATACTCTGGCTTTGGAAGCTTGATTTATTCCTGACCATTAGCAGAATATCTGAGAAGCCTGAAAAAGTACAGATTAAGTTTTTGCATATAGAATGGGAAGAAGCACTTAAAGTGCACAATGTGTGTGTGTGTGTGTGTGTGTGTGTGTGTGTGTGTGTGTGTGTGTGTGTGTGTTTGTGTGTTTCTGTGTGTGGTTGCAGTTCAGAAGAGTGGACTGTCAGAACAGCAAATGCTTTTAGCTGTAGTAAACAAGAGTGAACAGTCTAATTGTGGTTCAGCCTGCTGGCTACCCCCTGTGTGAGATATAACTTCAATTGAATAAAACCAAAAGTAAAGCCAATTGCAGAATAAAAAAGTATGTGTGCCATGTTTGACTTTAAAAGGCTTGAAACCAGATGACAAGAAAATCAGAGTTGTGCTAAAAATTATCTCCACCACAGAACAAGTACACACTTAACAAGATTTCTAGACGTGATTTAGTATCTCTGAAATTTTATTCCAGATTTGTCATTAATAAACGTGTGATTGAGGAAATTACTAGAATAAGATATGGACTGGCACTGGAGCCAAGAGCAAAAAAAAAAAAACTACATTGTTGAAACCTTTACAACTAGAGCACCCAGGCTGTAATATTTTCTTTGTGACAATGTCAGTTAAAATGCAAGTTCATGTAGGTGAAAAACTGGATTTGGTGCAATGGTTTTACAGGAAGACAAACCAGCTGCCATGAATCCAGAGTGTTTTCTGATCAGGTGAAAAATGGGTGTTTAGGCATAGGGTGACCATGACCTACTTCAGAGTATATTTTAGCTGTCATTGCTGAAGGTATATCCTAGGTTACAAAGAATTATGAAGGAAGAAGTGAAAACGAAAGAAAAATATTAGTGTTTGTCTGCTTATGATACTTTATTTCCTGCCAACACAAGAGTGCCAACATGGCAAGTGTAGAAAGTTCTTTTCTGGAATTTGGAAGTTAATGTCTAATGTGGAGAGGTACAGATACAGAGTCAGGAGAGCTTAGTTAGCAAAAGTAATACTGTAGTGTTTATTTTCAATTGGTCAGTGGCTATATTTTAGTTGTTAAAATAATGTTGCATTTGATTCAAAACAGTATAAATGATTCATAGTACAATTGTAGAATTTGGTTAAAAAAGAGACATTGGAGAGAATGCATTAACTACAACTATTGTGAAAAAAAAATGGGCTCAAGCTGAATGCTAAAGGTGTAGTGTCATACAATTGTTTGCGGACACAGGACTTTGATTTCCTAATCTCCTATGTATTTGTGTTCTCTGCAACAAATGAGATTACTATTCTTTGCTGAACTGTGTTGGATGAAACTATTCTGTACCTTAACTGGATGTTGCTGCACTTGTAGAAATATGTCTTGAGAGTGAAGTGAGTCATTCATACTTACAGGAGTGGAAAGACGTCGTACCCTGCGATGGAGGAGAAGTTGAATGGGTTATACCAGAATTATCACAGCAACAAATGGGCTTAAAGAGCTCCAGAAATGTAATGTGAAAGATTCAAAAATGAAAATTCTCAAAGAAGTTCCTAAAAATTAATCAGAGCAGAAGACTTCCATAAAAATGCATACAGTCTTACTTTTCTGTTGGAGAAGACACTAGCCTCATATAAGGCTTATTCTTTAAAGCATATAAACAGATTGTGCCAATTTGGTTAAAAAAAGAGACATTGCAGATAATGCATTAATTACAATTATTTTGAAAAAAAATGGTCTCAAGCTGAATGCTAATGGTGTAGTACCCTCACTTTTGGGAGACAACCCTTCCCTTCATTATACTGCATAGATAACACACTACTTCAAAATGAAAATGAAGTCATGGTCCTAAATACGTGGGTGGACAGCTCCCTCTCTTTTGACCATCCTGTGACAATGGTTGTCAGGAAGCCTTTTAATTAGTTTAGCTAATTGTCAGAGGAAT
Organism: Protopterus annectens; assembly: GCF_019279795.1. Taxonomy (NCBI): domain Eukaryota; kingdom Metazoa; phylum Chordata; order Ceratodontiformes; family Protopteridae; genus Protopterus; species Protopterus annectens. Next base: position 867,327,820 of record NC_056735.1, read on the forward strand.
ATCATCAAGGTCTGTAGAGAGAATTACTCCCTTATTCTCAGCATTGATCAAATCAGTTATCAAATGCAATGCCCCCTTGGATATATCTCACTAAACATATCAAACAATAAGAAAAACCCTAACATTTCCTAACCAAAATGATCCAAGGTCTAAAGTCCCTCAGCTACAGAGACTGAGAGTGGAGGCTTTATTTCTTTATGTTGTATGTTAAAGACTTCTGAGGGGAGATCTCTAGCTCAGTTATCACACTATTAGAGATATGATTATCCTGGACCTCCTGTTTCTTCACAAGTCCAGTGTCACCACCAATACTAGAATCATGGGCTTAAGTCTTTGCTAACAAATAAAACATGGTGGAGGGAGAGATTTAAAACCCAGTGCTTTCCAAACCTCTAGAATCAGCTTCCTCTGCATGTTCATAGGTTCATAGGTAGGTACTAGGCCATCAGCCCTGGGGCTTATATAAGCCTAGCCAAAAAAGTTCCCTGGCTTTCGCCATCCAAGACAGTTATTTTCCTGCGCACCTGTCTAGCAGAGCCACAGAAGTGATCCCCGGGGTGAATTTCCTAGTTCCCATCCAATTGTCAGGATTTTTCTTAAAGAGGGCTAGTGAGGAGCTTTGCTTGATATAAATGGGTAGTCTGTTCCAGAGCATGGGAAGTCTCTGAGACAGGAATCTATCCCTCCAGCATGTTCTGTTTATTGTGGTGGCAAGGTTTAGGTCCCTGAAGCGTGTGGCTTCGAAGGATTGTTGTTTCTTTAAGTGTAGCATGTCCAACAGATCTGGGTTTGATATGGCTTTGTATGTTAGGCAGAGATCGCCTCTGAGTAGGCGATGGAGTAGAGCAGGAGTTTTTAGAGATGGTCTGCATATGGCATCTGTTTGAGGCCAGTAATCCTCTTAGTGAGGTATTTCTGTGGCCTTTCTAGTTGTTGTAGATGTCTTGTGAGGTACATGCCAAATGAGGTGTTGTACTCTATAATGGGTCTGATGAGGGATGAGTAGAGAGGAACAACGACCTGTTTTTTCTGGAGGTGAACCCCTTTGTGATGAGGTGTGCCACATAGAAGGATTTCCTGACTACTGTGGCGATGTGATTATCAAAGGAGAGACTACTGTTCACCTGTGTCCCAAAGTCTCTTATCACACTTTCAGTGTTTAGCAGGCTACCGCCTATGTTGTAGTTCATGGATGCAGTGTTTTTCCCAAAGGGGATGACAATACACTTCTTGACATTGAGCTTGAGGCCATGACTTTGCCACCAAGCATCAGTCTCAGTGAGGCCCCTTTGTAGAATGTCCACATCATTAGGCAATTCTATTATGGACCCTAGTTTGCAGTCATCTGTGAACTTCATTAGCCAAAGACCTGCTGTATTAGCCTGGACTTCTGAGAAGTAGCTGCCAAACAGGAGAGGAGCCAGGACTGAGCCCTGTGGTACTCTACTTGTCAACTGATCTGAAGTTGGATTTGAAGTCGGCTACTTTCATTGTGTGGCTTCTGTCAGTGAGCCAGTTGGCCATCCATCTTGTGATATAGGGATTTATGCCCAGTCTCGTGTGTTTATCTATAATTCCAGAGTGGGGGGTGGTGTCAAAAGCATTGGCTATGTCAAGATAGTCTGTGTGCATCACCTTACCCTCATCCACAGCTCTGGTGACTGCTTCAAAGAAGTTAATCAATTTTAGGAGACATGACCTACCTTTTACAAACCCAAACTGAGTGGGATCCAGAGTTTGGAGGTTACCTATGTCCTTGTTTATAAGCTCCAAGATTATATGTTCCATGGCCTTACAGACCAGGCTCGTTAGGCTAATGGGGTGGTAGTTCCCGGGGTCCATGTTGGCACCCACTTTGTGGAGTGGGATAACCGTTGCTGTGTGCCATTCAGTAGGCACAAAGCCTGAAGTGAGGCTATGATTGAACATGGTACTTAGGTGGGATGTCAGTTCATTCTGTAGTTCATCCAGAACACATCCTGGGATGTTGTCAGGTGCCATGGATACTGTGTTCCTGGCTTTGAAGAGTATGGTCTTTACTTCTACAGCCGTGATTACAGGATCTTTGCATTCTTCCAGTATAGTGATGGGCCCTTTGGGGGGTGAGGGGGTGAAGTTTGCACTGAACCTATCTGCCAGGATGTTGACAATATCAGTTGGTTCTGTATATCTAGTGCCATTGTGCTGTAACTCAGCGCAGATCTGAGTGTCACTATTGAGATTCTTGACATAGCTGTAGAATGCCTTGTGGTTGTCTTTAGAATTAGTGGTGATTTTATTTTCAGAACTAGCTTTGGAGGATTTTATGAGGGATCTCAGCTTCTTACCGAGGTTTACCAGAGAGTTCCTGTAATCAGGGAATTTTACTCTTTTTTGCAACAGCTTCTTCCTTCTGTTGTACAGTTTGTTTATGGCAGGGGACCACCAGATTGGCTTCCTTTTTCTGGAGGATAGCATCTTGGTTCTGTTGGGGATGGCATGATCCATGCACTCATGTATGTGCTTATACAATGTATTTGTATAGGATTCAGCAGTCGTACCTCTATTTTCCATCTGTATGAGTGTCATGAAGCTTGCCACTTCTGTCTTAAGAAGCATGAAGTTGGCTTTGGAGAAATTTTTTTATGGTGGATTCCTTAATGGGGGTAGGGGTGGGATATTAATGTCTAGGGTGATTAGCTTGTGGTTGGATCTGACCAGCGAGGAGCTGACCTGTGGTGTAGAACATCGGTTGCCCATACTGGTAATGACCAGGTCCAGGATATTGCTGCCCCTGGTGGGGGTATGGACAAGCTGATCCAGGGCATTGGAATTTATGAATTCCAAAAAGCATTGAGCAAATGAGTTAGTACATGAGTAGTTTTCCTAGTTGATGGTGGGGTAGTTGAAAATGCCCATTATTAGGGTATTGGGCTGTACCTTAATATTACCCAGTATATCAAGAAACTTGGAGGGGGCATTCTGGGGCATGGTGGGGGATCTCTAATAAGCTACAACCTGGATTGCAGTCTTGCCCAGTGTTAGTTGCACTTGGATAGTTTTGGATGCATTACGTTGAGCAGCTAGCCTGGAGGTGTGGATATCCTTAATGAATATGGACATGCCTCCTCCTTTAGTGTTTCGGTCCAAGTTAGGTGGCTGAAAGATGTGGTATGAGTTGTAGCCTGGTAATGCAGAGGTGCTCTCTGGAGCCTTAAACCAGGTCTCCGTCACTGCACAGATGTCAATGTTCTCCATTTTAAGGAGTGCCTCAAGTGAGTGCATTTTGAGGTTTAGACTTCTAGCATTGAGTACCATTACCCTCAGATTTTGCTTGCTTATACCTGCTATGGTGGTGAGCTTGTCATTTGAACCTTGCCTAAAAAAAGGCACTAAAGAGGTGGCAAGAGCCTTAGCCAGTATCTGGAATCTCAAGGGTGACAGCTGCAGGCCATCTCTGGCAAAGCATCGTGGTCTGTCGATCATGTCATCCCAGGCAGACAGACACTGGGTCCCCTTAGAATGACACCAGAAGCTTAGCCAATTGTTGAAGTCAATCATTTTGTCCTTGTACTGTGGTATCATTCTGGGCGATGGCAGGATGCTACTCAGGGCTAGGGTCATACCTGCCTGGGCTACATGATCCGAGAGCTCCTCCATGTCTTTTTTCATGTAGTCCAGGGAGGTACATCTCAGGTCATTCACACCAACATGGACAATGACAGTCATATTTGTACTTGCTGTGGAGTGACCCGAGTGCTTGTGTTATGTGGCGGATCCTGGCACCCGACAGACAGCTGACAGTAACTTTCTCCTTGTTTTGCCTGGTGAGTGGGACATCAGTGTGCCTGACTATAGAATCACCTATGACTAGTGTGTTAAGTATGTTGTTTTGCCTTATAGGCTGAGGTTGAGTGGCACACAATTTATGGGCTATGTGTCATTTGGGTAGTGTTGGGGGTGGCAGTTGCTTGCATTTCAGCTTTGGAGGTCACTGTTGTTTGGGCAGATTTTCATTAAGAGCCTCTGCAAATGTAGGTGCGTGTTTTGTGTTACTATGTGTGGGTTTAGGTGGTGTAGGTTTTGATGGACTATGTGTTGAGGGTGGTGTGGTGCAGGTGTTTACCTTCTCCTCTTAACTGTCTAGTTCAGTATTGGCTGGTGAGAGCTTAGCATACAATTTGGCTATATAAGTGCATCTCTCACAGGTTGTAGTGTAGGGTGGTAGGAGGAGAGGGTTGTCAGTGTACATGAGGCAATTGCTACATTGCCCCAAGATGCCAAGATTCATCAGATGGATGGGATAATACCGGGAGCTGACCCTTAGACATGCTTGGATAGGTGCTTATTAATTTAAGTACTAAAAACTGTTTTCCTCCTACTAAGTGTGGAAAGTTGAGTGCTGCAGTAATTTGTAGATTATTTAATGCTTGCAATGAGTTTTGAACAAGTGCTAAAACTACAAAACTGGCTAGTGCTAAGGGAAAATTAGAAGAGCAAACTTTCTGGCACTGGAAATAGTTTAACCCTAGTTAAATGGCACTGCACGATGTGCAAAACCGCACAAACACAGGTTTTTAAACAGAAAGATGAAAGGGATAGAAATAGCCCAAAATGGCCAATAAAACTACAGATTCTGAGCTGAAACCACTCCTCCAGCAACATATAGGCTGTTCAGAGCTCACCAGTCTCACTGATGGACACAGAAGCTTCCTTTTATCTTAGTAAGGTCTGGGCAACACAGAAACTACAAAACAGCACAGAATTAAGCAAAATCTGAAAACCGGACTGTACTGGTTATAGAAAGGTGGGAAACGAGTAGAGATGATTTTTTTTGTTTTTGTTTTATGTTTTTTTCAAAAATTTAAACAGATACAGTAAAACAAACACTTTGAAAGCAGAAAAATGGCTATCACACTTGAGTGTGTAGCCCTCAACAGTTCAATCATTAAAAAACACTTAAAAACAATAAGTTAAAGTGCAAACAGTATCAGAATAAAAAAAAAACAGTTCAAATAAGTTGCAAAGTTAAGAAAAAAATGCACGGAATAGTGCAGCTAGCGAAATTAAGCAACAAAAAGCAAAACAGAGGTACTAAATCTATTCAAAGTCTCCCTTTTCTCTCTGCTGCTGTAGAACTCTGCAGGACACCTAGGCAGGATTGTGCTGAGGTAATACAAGTGCAAACACTGTGCAAACACAGGTTTTAAAACAGAAAGATGAAAGGAATAGAAATAACCCAAAATGATCAATAAAACTACAGATTCTGAGCTGAAACCACTTCTCCAGTAACAGATAGGCTGCTCAAAGCTCACCACTTTCACTGCTGAACAGAGAAGCTTTCATCTATCTTTGTAAGGTCTAGGCAATGCAGAAACTACAAAACAGCCCAGAATTCAGCAAAATCTGAAAACTGGACTCTACTGGTTATAGAAAGGTGAGAAACAAGTAGAGAGATATGATTTTTTTTGTTTTTTTTTCCAAAAATTTAAACAGATACAGTAAAACAAACACTTTTAAAGCAGAAAAATACCTATCGCACTTGAGTGTGTAGCCATCAACAGTTGAAAAACACAAAATTGATCAGTTAAAGTGCAAACAGTATATCAGAATTCAAAAAAACAGTTCAAATAAGTTGAAAACTTAATACAAAAAGCTCAGAATAGTGCGGCTAGCAAAAATAAGCAATAAAAAGCAAAACAGAGGTACTTAATCCACTCAAAGTCTCTCTTTTCTCTCTCTGCTACTGTAGAACTCTGCAGGATACACAGGCAGGATCTTGCTGAGGTAATACAAGTGCAAAAACTGGACAAACATGGGTTTTTAAACAGAAAGATGAAAGGGATAGAATTAGCCCAAAATGGCCAATAAAACTACAGATTCTGAGCTAAAACTACTCCTCCAGTGACAGATAGGCTGCTCAAAGCTCACCACTCTCACTGATGAACAGAGAAGCTTCCATCTATCTTAGTAAGGTCTGGGCAACACAGAAACTACAAAACAGCCCAGAATTCAGCAAAATCTGAAAACAGGACTCTACTGGTTATAGAAAGGCAGGAAACGAGTAAAGAGATAGGATTTTCTTTTTTCTTTTCACAAATTAAAACAGATACAGTAAAACGAACACTTTTAAACCAGAAAAAATGGCTATTGCACTTGAGTGTGTAGCCCTCAACAGTTCAACTGTTGAAAAACACTTAAAAACAATCAGTTAAAGTGCAAACAGTATCAGAATTTAAATAACGATTCAAATAAGTTACAAAGTTATTAAAACATGCTCAGAATAGTGCGGCTAGTGAAAATAAGCAATAAAAAGCAAAACAGAGGTACTTAATCCACTCTGCAGAACACCTAGGCAGGATCTTGTTGAGGTAATACAAGTGCAAAAAAGCACACAACCACAGGTTTTTAGACAGAAAGATGAAAGGGATAGAAATAACCCAAAATGGCCAATAAAATTATAGATTCTGAGCTGAAACCACTCCTCCAATGACAAATAGGCTACTCAAAGCTCACCACTCTCACTGATGAACAGAGAAGCTTTCTTCTATATTAGTAATGTCTGGGCAACACAGAAACTACAAAATAGCCCAGAATTCAGCAAAATTTGAAAACCGGACTGTACTGGTTATAGAAAGGTGGGAAACGAGTAGACAGATAGGATTTTTTTTTTTCAATAATTAAAACAGATACAGTAAAACAAACACTTTTAAAGCAGAAAAATGGCTATCACACTTGAGTGTGTAGCCCTCAACAGTTCAACTGTTGAAAAACACTTAAAAACAATCAGTTAAAGTGCAAACAGTATCAGAATTCAAAAACCAGTTAAAAAAAGATGCAAAGTTAATAAAAAATGCTCAGAATAGTGCGGCTAGTGAAAATAAGCAACAAAAAGCAAAACAGGGGTACTTAATCAACTCAAAGTCTCCCTTTTCTCTCTGTTGCTGCTGTAGAACTCTGCAGGACACCTAGGCAGGATCTTGCTGAGGTAATACAAGTGCAAAAACTGTGCAAACACAGGTTTTAAAACAGAAAGATGAATGGGATAGAAATAGCCCAAAATGGCCAATTAAATTACAGATTCTGAGCTGAAACTACTCCTCCAGTGACAGATAGGCTGCTCAAAGCTCATCTTAGTAAGGTCTGGGCAACACAGAAACTACAAAACAGCACAGAATTCAGCAAAATCTGAAAACTGGAATCTACTTGTTTTAGAAAGGCGGAAAAGAGTAAAGAGATAGGATTTTTTTTCAAAAAATTAAAACAGATACAGTAAAACAAACACTTTTAAAGCAGAAAAATGGCTATCACACGTGATTGTGTAGCCCTCAACAGTTCAACAGTTGAAAAACACTTAAAAATGATCAATTAAAGTGCAAACAGTCAACCAACAAACTGCTTCCAATTTAGACACTATTATAGAAGAACATGACCTAGACCTAGAACAAGGGCCTAGACGAAGTATCAGAATAAAAGCGAACAAAAATAATAACTCTAATCTCTCCTTGTACAATCAACGTGGAGGAGAAGTTAACCAAGGCAACAGTAACAACAGTAATTTTTTAGGGTACCACAACAACAACCGCCAGTTCAATCGCAAGACCAGGAACTGGAGCAAATATCAGAATTGAGTTCTAATATTGTTGTTGTTGAACCTGATGATAATAATTTAAAGATTTCCTTTAACAGTAAAGGGGACTTTAAGGTTTATAATTTTTCTAGTGTCACACTTGATCAAAGCCTCATAGATCTTTTAGCTCTCGGCAACACTTTCGTGCCTAGTCAGACTTTTAATCTTACTAGAACCATCATAGATTTAAAAAGCTTTGTGCGTAAACTAAACCTTGACATACTGTTTCCTAGCACAACATTACAACAAACTTGTAATCTTAAATTACCCAGTGTATTCAACCCAGTGTTACACCCGGACCTCATTTTATTTGAAAGAGCCTGTGAGGTAGACTTCAGATACTTAAATGAGAACCAAAAAACCTACTCAGGTTTTAAGGAGAACAACACATCTAAGGAACAAATGCTCCTGTTAAACAACTTATGTAGTCTACCAGTCAGAGTATTAAAACCAGATAAAGGGGGTGGATTAGTCATTTTAGACAACAATGACTATAGAGAAAAAATGGCAGCTGTCCTAGATAACCCAGCATATACTCAATCATCTAAGAATAAAATGAATATAGCTTACTCCAGAAATAGAGGGTATTTTAGGGATTTATTCCTAGCCGGTAAAATCGACTTAGACACCTACCACTATATAGATATCACGTTCCCCAAGGTACCAGTGATTTTTGGAATCCCAAAAATTCACAAAAATTTAACAAATCCCCCTATGAGGGCCTTGGTGGACGGTAGGTCATCTATGACCCACCCCTGTGCACGGCTAGTGGACAAAATCCTGAGTAAATACCTGAAGCTAATTCCTCACATCTGTAAGGATTCTTGGTCATTCCTTCGAGACATTAACAATATCTCATTTGACCAAGCTTATAACTTCCTTACTATTGATGTCGTGGATCTATACACCTCGATTCCACACACTGAGGCTACTGAGTGGGTCAGTAACATACTTGGTGACTTGGGCGCCCCATTGACAGAAACAGACACTGTCTCTGAGTTATTAGACATTATTCTATCTTCTAATTTCTTTATATTTGATCATCAATACTATCTACAAACACAAGGTATTGCAATGGGATCACCATGTGGCTCCAGTGTTGCAAATGTATTTGTAGCATATTGGGAGAAACAATTTATATTACATAACAGTGAGTTTAAGCACCAAGTATTATATTACACCAGATATCTTGACGACATCTTTATTCTATTTAAAGGTAACACTGGTGAGGCTGCAGCCTTGGTAGAATACTTGAACAGTACAACTAATTTCTTTAAGTTTACATTTCAGTTTTCAACTACAGAGATTGAATACTTGGATGTCAGGCTCGTAAAAGATAGCATAAGGGGTTTCTTCTCATCATCTATTTACAGGAAACCAACTTATTGCAATTCATTTCTTCATTTTTCCAGCCTGCATCCTTATAGACAAAAAAGATCTCTAGTGAAAGGACAGCTTATCAGGGCTGCAAAAATGTGCAGCACAACTGAAAGCTTTGAAGAAGAATGCCTTACACTTGGAGGTATGTTTTCTAGTAGAGATTACCCTGACTCACTAATCTTGGAGCTTACACAAGAAGTTAGAAACAAAAGAGAGTCAGGTTTATATACACCTTTGCTAGCTAGCAGCATGGCAACACGTAATGATATTCTAGGCACTCTTGAGCCAAGCCTAAGTATGACTGAAACCAGTTTAAGCATACCTGAAAGTAGAGGCAATGGTAACCTTAGTAACATTGGCTCTAAGTTTACCACCAGCTTCATAACTACTTTTAATAAAGATTCTACTCTCATACGAACTATTATATACAAGAACTGGTATTTCATCACCAGTAATGTTCAACTTTCTGAGAAATTAGGTAGTCCCCCCTAATAGTTTATAGGAGAGGTAACAATCTGAAAAGTCTACTAGAAAGGAACAAAAAACATGACTTCTTCTCTAAACAGAAGGGTACGTTTTCATGTAGTCATTGTAACTGGTGTAAATACTTAAGGACAGGCTCTACGTTTCAAATTAGAGGCATAAAATACAACATTTTTTACAAAATGGACTGTGACACTAGATCAGTAGTCTATCTGGCCACATGTGACAGTTGTCCAGCATATTATGTTGGTAAAACAGACCAGAAATTTAAAGATAGAATTTACCAGCATTCTTATGCTATTAGAAAAAAGAAAGAAGATAATGCTCTGGCTAAGCATATCATAAATTGTGAAGGCCATAGTTTTCACTTTATGACCATAGACCATGTCCCACATAACATCAGAGGGGGCCCTAATGCGTTGATTTTAGAAAACAAGGAACTTGAGTGGCAAATAAAATTGGAGGCATTTAATAGTCCTGGTCTAAATGAACATTGTAATATCTCCTGTATTCTCAAACTTAAGAGTTACATGAGATAATTAATTCTTAGTACCAGGACCTTATTATTTAACACTTATTCAGTTTTAAAAATAGGAGGGTGGAAACAATAAGCACTGACCGGTCTGTTTTAGACTATAGTGGAGTTTCTTCTCATGACCCTTTGTGGTTTAATGACTAAGATACCCCTTCTTACTACTCAGAGAATATATAACACTGGTTTAGGTTTGGTGTTTAACTACAGCAATGTTCTTTAGGACTAAATAAATTCTAGTCCTTTTACACACATTTTTATATATTTTAAATATCTTATATCTTAGAATGGTAATAATTTGTATTTTATATAAATATACTTCTTTACATTGTTATTCTCTACATATAAATTTAATTCGAGCTTGCAGCTTTTTATTGATAATATGAGCAATATAACTCACACTACCTGATACAGGTTCAGTTTCTGTAACATTTGACAGTTTATATTTTGGATCATCAAACTTAACCGTAATTACCATTTTTGCTGTATAGTGTATAATATAAGCTTCTGCAGCAGTAGGAACAATATGTTAGCATAAAATTCTTTCTTTAGTAAATGTTTTAAATATTGTATTTTGGAGTTTTTTCATGTAAACGTGCTGTGGTTGAAAGGTGATTCCTTTAAAGGAAATCACGTTTGGTCTAGTGATTACACATGTGATGTCATTCCACAGTTTTTAAAAACAGTAATTTGGCGCCATTCCTTTTCACTCTGAAGAAGCTACTGAAGTTTCAATAGCGAAAACGCTGTATTTTGATTTTTGTCTGAATTAAATTTGCGTTAAGTTCAACTACCTTGTAGCTTGGTTTTCTTCGCTTTGGACTTCTGTGGCATTGGTTTTTCAAAAGTGCAAACAGTATCAGAATTAAAAAAAAAACTGTTCAACTAAGTTGCAAAGTTAAACAAAATGAAAATAAGCAATAAAAAGCAAAACAGAAGTACTTAATCCACTCAAAGTCTCCCTTTTCTCTCTCTGCTACTGTACAACTCTGCAGGACACCTAGGCAGGATGTTGCTGAGGTAATACAAGTGCATAAACTGTGCAAACACCGGTTTTAAAACAGAAAGATGAAAGGGATAGAAATAGTCCAAAATGGCCAATAAAACTACAGATTCTGAGCTGAAACCACTCCTCCAGTGACAGATAGGCTGCTCAAAGCTCACTACTGTCACTGGTGAACAGAGAAGCTTTCATCTATCTTAGTAAGGTCTGGGAAACACAGAAACTACAAAACAGCCCAGAATTCAGCAAAATGTGAAAACTGGACTCTACTGGTTATAGAAAGGTGGGAAATGAGTAGAGAGATAGGATTTTTTTGTCCTTTTCAAAAATTAAAACAGATACAGTAAAACAAACACTTTTAAAGCAGAAAAATAGCTATCACACTTGAGTGTGTAGCCATCAACAGTTGAAAAACACTTAAAAATGATCAGTTAAAGTGCAAACAGTATCAGAATAAAAAAATGGTTCAAATAAGTTGCAAAGTTATTAAAAATGCTCAGAATAGTGTGGCTAGTGAAAATAAGCAATATAAAGCAAAACAGAGGTACTTAATCAACTCAAAGTCTCACTTTTTCTCTCTGCTGCTATAGTACTCTGCATGACACCCAGGCAGGATCTTGCTGAGGTAACACAAGTGCAAAAACTGTGCAAACACAGGTTTTTAGACAGAAAGATGACAGGGACAGAAATAGCCCAAAATGGCCAATAAAACTACAGATTCTGAGCTGAAACCATTCCTCCAGCAACAGATAGGATGCTCAAAGTGTACCACTCTCACTGATTAACAGAAAAGCTTTCTTCTATATTAGGAAGGTCTGGACAACACAGAAACTGCAAAACAGCCCAGAATTCAGCAAAATGTGAAAACTGGACCCTACTTGTTATATAAAGGTGGGAAAATTAGTAGAGAGAGAGTTTTTTTTTCTTTTCTAAAATTAAAACATATACAGTAAAACAAACACTTTTAAAGCAGAAAAATGGCTATCACACTTGAGTGTGTAGCTCTAAACTGTTCAACAATTGAAAAACACTTAAAAATGATCAGTTAAAGTGCAAACAGTATCAGAATAAAAAAAAAAACAGTTCAACTAAGTTGCAAAGTTAAAAAAATGCTTAGAATAGTGTGGCCAGTGAAAATAAGCAATAAAAAGCAAAACAGAGGTACTTAATCCACTCAAAGTCTCCATTTTCTCTCTCTGCTGCTGTAGAACCCTGCAGGACACCTAAGCAGGTTGTTACTGAGGTAATACAAGTACAAAAACTGTGCAAACACGTGTTTTAAAACAGAAAGATGAAAGGGATAGAAATATCCCAAAATGGCCAATAAAACTACAGATTCTGAGCTGAAACCACTCCTCCAGTGACAGGTAGGCTGCTGAAAGCTCACCACTCTCACTACAAACTACAAAACAGCCCAGAATTCAGCAAAATTTGAAAACAGGACTCTATTGGTTATAGAAAGGTGGGAAACGAGTAGAGAGAGAGTTTTTTTTCTTTTCCAAAATTAAAACAGATACAGTAAAACAAACACATTTAAGGCAGAGAAGTGTGTAGCCCTCAACAGTTGAAAAACATTTAAAATGATCAAAGTGCAAATAGTATCAGAATTTTAAAAAAATGGTTCAAATAAGTTGCAAAGTTATTAAAAAATGCTCAGAATTGTGCGGCTAGCTAAAATAAACAATAAAAAGCAAAACAGAGGTATTTAATCCACTCAAAGTCTTTCTTTTCTCTCTCTGCTGCTGTAGTATTCTGCAGGACACCCAAGCAGGATCTTGCTGAGGTAATACTGTGCAAACACAGGTTTTTAGACAGAAAGGTGAAAGGGATAGAAATAGCCCAAAATGGCCAATAAAACTACAGATTCTGAGCTGAAACCAGTCCTCCAGTGACAGATAGGCTGCTCAAAGCTCACCACTCTCACTGATGAACAGAGAAGCTTTCTTCTATATTAGGAAGGTCTGGGCAACACAGAAGCTACAAAACAGCCCAGAATTCAGCAAAATGTGAAAACTGGACTCTACTGGTTATAGAAAGGTGGGAAGCGAGTAGAGAGATAGGATTTTCTTTTTTCTTTTCAAAAATTAAAACAGATACAGTAAAAAACACTTTTAAAGCAGAAAAATGTCTCACACTTGAGTGTGTAGCCCTCAACTGTTCAACAATTGAAAACACTTAAAAATGATCAGTTAAAGTGCAAACAGTATCGAAATTCAAAAAACAGTTCAAATAAGTTGCAAAGTTAATAAAAAAACACTATGAATAGTGTGGCTAGCAAAAAAAAAGCAATAAAAAGCAAAACAGAGGTAATCCACTCAAAGTCTCTCTTTTCTCTCTCTGCTGCTGTAGAACTCTGCAGGTCACCCAGGCAGGATCTTGCTGAGGTAATAGAAGCACAAAAACTGTGCAAACATGGGTTTTTAAACAGAAAGATGAAAGGGAGAGAATTAGCTCAAAATGGCCAATAAAACTACAGATTCTGAGCTGAAACTACTCCTCCAGTGACAGATAGGCTGCTCAAAGCTCACCACTCTCATTGATGAACAGAGAAGCTTCCTTCTATCTTATTAAGGTCTGGGCAATACAGAAACTACAAAACAGAGCAGAATTCAGCAAAATCTGAAAATCGGACTCTACTGGTTATAGAAAGGTGGGAAACGAGTAAAGAGATAGGATTTTGTTTGTTTGTTTTTTTTTTCAAAAAAATTAAAACAGATACAGTAAAACAAACACTTTTAAAGCATAAAAATGGCTATCACATTTGAGTGCGTAGCCCTCAACAGTTCAACTGTTGAAAAACACTTAAAAACGATCAGGTAGACTAGTTTTATAAACTTTGACACCACCACGGGAATAGGGAGGAACCAGTTTCAGAACAGATGAGAAAACAGCAAACAATGTCAGCAAATATATAAAATAATTCAGTCAGGCAAAAATTAACACAATGCAGAACTCTGAAAAGTGCCAAGAAATATACTTATCAGTGATACATTTCCAAATTGTTTGAGAAGCACTCCAGTCAGAACGCAAGGAGATTCTACCAGTGTATGACTCACTATCTTCCTTTAAATTTAAGTTAGACAACTGGATGGGTAGCCATAAATTTATACTGGGATTGACTGGTATGGCCTTCCTGACCAAACAAGGTATGACCTGGGTACTGATAAGGCAAGAATGGTCATAGGACTCAGTGGCCTTGGACTATCTATAAATTTATGAAACTATGAATCTAAACATGAGCAATCAAGGTAATTTGACTTTATAATATCAGATAACAGATTGCTGAGAAGAAATAGGCACTATCTGCTCACAATCAAATACGTCTCAAACTAATTGTGAAAAGCAAACAGATTTTAGTATGATGTTAAGATGTCCATAGAGGTGCCTCAAGACACATCCGCAGAGATGTTTAGTAGTGAAGACTTGAGAGATCACCTACCACAAATGTCATCAGATTACACAATGAATATATCATTATCTACTGTGACCACTGAAGAGTTTGTTTTCCCATTTCTGTTGTATGTTTAACATATGGATGACTAGTTAAAAGTCAGCTCAATAATATGACAATTAATGAAATCATTATGCTTTGTTGCTTAATACTCACCATTGTTTACTCTGATGTAGTACTTATTTTGTCACATAATACTGCTTAATAGGGAATGAAGAGAATACATTGACAAAACTCCAACATAACCATAGAACTGTATTTTCTAAACATATTCCTATGCATAGCAGTGATAATTGATAACTTCATAGGTAAATACTAGGCTAACTGCACTGATAGGCAAAATTTAAGCTTAGTCAATAAAATGAGATCAGAATCAAAACCTGTACCTTCTGCCTATGAGGTGAAGTCCTTAACCATTATGGCACCCACTCCAGAGTTAGATCATGGTCAAATGGGGCCCTGAGCAGGGTAATGGATTAAGGCCACCCCTAGATGTGTCCCTACCAAGCAGCCAATCCAGTGTCCCATTACTTGCCTCACTTTCTCTCTCTTTCACTATTTATCATTAAACACCGTATGAACCTGTCAGGGTGCATGCTATTTTCTTTTATAATTCTACAATGATTGCAGATATTTGGATTTAATTTTAAATTTTTATTTCAAAATTTGTAGCACAAACAGTGATAGCCATTTGCTAGATGCAATCTAATGCAAGAAAATGCAACTGGCCAGTGACATATTAAGTGTACCTTTGGGCTGTTTTCAAACCATAGGTCCCCTGCACACATTTTTAGCACCATGTATAAATGCATATGTTCTTTGATTCACATTCCTTATTGTACTCAGTTATATTCCTGGTTTAATACAACACCACCTGTTAAGAGTGTTTTAAGTTTGTAATTTTGAACATTTTTCCAGTAAGCAATGAAACAAAAAATTTGAACCAATAATTGTAAGGCTACCCATTCCAGAACATTTCATCCATAAGGCCACTCAGACTGTTGTCATCATATCTCTCAATCTCTTAGCACAAGAAATCTGGACCAAGCCAAAAATAATGTGGAGACAAAGGTCCAAAAATAGGAACACATTTTAAATATTGCTCATATAAGCATAGAACATTGTTAGAATATAAGGCATTGTGTTACCGTGCTGAAACTCAAATGCCATTATTTCATGAATTCAAGTCCTCAGTGATTTGCCAGAAAACCACAAATTATATGAGGAGCACACCAAAAATATACAAAAATCTGGGCATTCTGGAGAGTTGAGATACTTGCTGGCAATTGATGTGGAGGTTTAAGGCACTTGCTTACCAGAAGTCAAGGCTCAGGGTTCGACTCTGAGCAAAGTCACTTAACCAAACAACCCCCTAACTGGGGTATTGCGCACACACATACACACACACACACACACACACACACACACACACACACACACACACACACTCCTCTGGCTCAGCTACACATTCTTTAATTGCTACATTTACTGAATTGCTGCAAAAACACATACCCTGCATCGGGAATTGCTGCATTTAGGGCTTCAATCTAAATCTTTGGTCCTAAATTGAATCTCCTGTGATTTATGTTACATTACAACAAACACTCTAGGTTTTTGGGGCTTGTTCCTACAAGGTTGTAAAGCCCTGCTGTTTCTTACAGAAAGTGCCCTGTGTGGTCCTATAGCCCTGCTGTTTTTTTATAGAAAGCCTCCTGTGAGGTCCTAAAGCCCTGCTGTGTTAAAGGGAATCTTCACACTTGTGTTAGTTACAGAACATTTTATTTTTTATTGGCCTCCCAAGCTAAAATGGGCACTAGGCAGCTACCTAGCTCACCTAGTGCTGGATTTGGATCTGCACCCCCAAAGACAAATGAGGGCTGTGGGAATCAAACCCAGTACCACAAAAACTATAGCTTAAATCCTTAACCTTTCCACCAACTGCCACATTTTAAAAACATTGTCCCCTTTGCATAACAGACGATGGCTTCAGTCCAAGCCTCTGTATTATGGGCCCAGCATGCTTCCACTTCACCACCCTGCTGTCTCTGATGTTAATTAATGTACGTGGAAGACTCTGCTTTAAGAAGTAATATAACTTTTGTTTCTGTGGGAAAAGCAAATGTAAAAATATGGACATGTTTCTTTGATTCGATTTCAGTCCGTGTACCACTGTGTGAATCAAATGGTCTGGTTTCTTAGATGTTACAGTACAGTCTGAAATTATAGCTGAAGCAGCCGATAAAACACATTATTAATAAAATTTTGAAAAACTGATTTTGCACATTCATGCTGAATGTTACTGATAGTCACTTAAACTCTGATATTTGAGGATGGTCCAGAAAACAAACATATGCACGTAGCAAGCTTTACCCAGTTAATGACATTGAAAAAACACAGTAATATTTTGTTCATAGTTTTGATAAAATAATGTAAGCATCTGTCCAATCAAACAACATATGCAAGTAAGGAGGCCTGCATTTAATTATTTATTCACTCACTACCTTTCTGGTCATCAGGTAAAGCCCATGATGTACAAGCACTGTTTCCAAGGTAACCATTGAGTTCTCTGGTTATATGATTTGTTTATTAGAACAATGTACTAGAAGAGCCCGTTTAATTAAATCCTTGCCTGTGGGACTTTTTTCATGGAGTCAGTTGTAAAATGATCTTTCTTTTACAAAAGCAGTAGCAGAACAAATGTTATGAGACAACTTGCTTACTCTTGATTTGAAATACAAAACAAAGAATAAAGAAATGTAGCTATATTATTATTTTCTATTGACATACTAATGTTTACTGTTAGACAAACTGCTACATTCAGTAAATTGACAAATAGCTATTCTAACAGCATTTACTGCTCATCAAATTTGAAGGTGACAGTGCAAAGCAACTGTCTTTTCTCAGCCAACATGTTTTACAAACAAAATAAATCTGCTCTAGATTTACTTGATTTCATATGCATGATGAAACAGATGGAAATAACTCCAGTTTAAAAAATGAGAATGCTAAGAAGGAATTTCCCTGCTGTATTGAATGCACTCAGCTAAACATCTGGATTAAATTGGTACTCAATAATAGAACATATAGTGACTGAAGGTGAGCCACTCTTAAGTGTATGATGTGTAAGTGAATGTGGCACCAGCAGGTAAACAGTAATGACAAGTGGAACCCTATTCACATAAAGATGAAATGTCTTGAAAGGAAAAATGCTGGTAAGAAACTAGAATTTTGCAATGTTTTAAAGGTACAATGAACAGAGGTTAGAGTTTTAGAAGTGCTGAAAATTATGTTTTTGTGTGTCGAAATAAAAATCTGTGGAACATACCATGAACTCTAAAAATCAATCTGACTAGAAATCTAAAGAAGTATATTTTTCACAAACATGTAACCAAAAATTCAATGTAAGTTTTTCATACATACAGACAGACAGAGAGACGGAAGATGCGTGCACGTGCGTGCGTGCACACACACACACTCACACACACACACACACACACACACACACACACACACACACACACACACACACACACACACACACACACACACAGTATTATCATTCTGTACCAGTGACTGGTAGGGACTGAATTAATTTCACCATTCTTAGCAAGTCCAAGAAAGAAACATGGACTGAAAGAAAGCCACAGGCCCAAACAGTATGACATTTCTGGGAAATTCCTGTCATGTGAAAATGGCGTGAATATATGTGCATAAAATGTGTTAAATTTTGTCTATGAAAGTGTTAATTCTGGATGTCACAAAAGGAAATATTGTCAGCCCAGCTTGCTGGAATTCTGTAAATAATTATATGACATTTGTGATAATTAATATGATTTATATAGAAGTGTGACAGAAGGAAATACTGATAGCCCAGCTATCTGGAATTTTGTAAGTGGTGGTGTGTCATTTGTGAATAGCAACATGATTCATATGCCTGAGTTACAGATGTATTAGAACTGTATGTTATATTGTATTGATGTGTGCTGAAGAGATATTTTTATACACTATTGTAATTGTTTAGATGTATGTATTTTAACAGGAGATTAACTTGCAAAACCTAAAAATAGTTGAGATTGAAGTAATTTATTGTTGGACCATAAACAAGAGATATTATCTTTCAGTTTCAATCAACAGGCGACAGGATGTTTACACTAGGGGACTCTCTGTGTTGCCTTGAAAGAGAGATAATTACTAGGCTTGAGATGTAGAAGGGTTTTATTGTTTTATGACTTCCAGGATCTGCAAACATCTGAAGGCTATGTGTTTTCACAGGAAGATGCTAAATGTTAGCAGTTTCTGGCAAGGATTGTTTTTGAGCCTGGGAACTGAAGTCAGGTGACAAAAAGTGATGTCATGCTGCAAGTATCCGAGCAGTAATATCTGATAGTAATTTAAGAACTCTCTGAGAGAGTGACTGTGAATTTTGTATGTGTCTTTGACCTGACAGCATCAGGTGGGAAAAACCTGTGTGTGTGTTTGTGTGTGTGTGTGTGTGTGTGTGTGTGTGTGTGTGTTTATAAATCAAACCTCAAAGTGTGTGTGTGTGTGTGTGTGTGTGTGTTAGCTACTTGAGTAGGAACATGAAGCACTGGTTGGACAGAGAGGGTGCTGGAGGTCTTGGTTTGGCCACTCAGCTGAGATCTCAACCCTACAGCTGTGCCAGTGGGGAGTCTTATTGGGGATCTGGAGAAAGAGAGAGAAACCAGCCGCAGGCTGACTGTGGTCTCTGTGTGCTCTTAAGGGGAAATTGCCCTTTACTGTGTGTGTACTTGTTATCCTCCCAGTGTGTAAATCCCCCACTGTTGCCAGTGATGAGGATTGAGGCTCCTTAATTACTGGTCCAGTGCAGGGGTGTCACACTGGTTATACTATAAATTGATGAAGTGAACAAACCTGAGCATTAGGAATGCCAAAAAACAATGCCTGAAACAGATGAGTGAAACAGTTAACTTAAAGAGTTTTTGCAAGCCCCCCCCTCCACACACATGCTCCCCCCTCTCCACACACATGCTCCCAAACTTATAAACTGTAACTCCTCAGTCACAACATTTCAAACAAGGGAGAACCCCCCCCCCCCAAATGATTTCCTGTGGAAACAATTACACTCCTTGGTGGTGCACACTTAGAAATGGCACTGACAATGATTTCCTGTGGAAAACAATTACACTCCTTGGCATCTTTTACTGACACTCAAGAAAGGTTACCTTGGCCACCTGTCATTGGGCTGCTAAAGGTTAATTTTGCATTTTGGCTACTACCTTACTTTTAATTCTGGGACACTATTGCTCAAAATTCCAGAATTATCTTCTGCTTTTTTTACTCTATAGTCCCCATCATGTTAACTATACTTTTCTTGGGCTATATCATTTACTTGTTTATTTTTTTATTTGCTTACCACAGTAGAGAACTGATCTGAATGGACCATTTTCAGACTCAGCCCATGAGTGGTGTCTGGTTAAGTTACTTGCTCAGAATGTCACAGTTAGACAATGGAGGCTGAAGGAATCAAACCTGAACCAATGGATAATAGAAAACAGCTCTTTAACATCTCTTTAAACCTTTGCACCAACTGGCAGACATCCTCTGTGCCAAGTTACATATTTTTTAAATAAAAAAAACAGAGTGTGATTTGGTACACAGAAAGAAAATACTTGTTTGTCTTGCCTACAGTTAAAGGATTTAAAGTGTACTCATTCAAATTACAGGGCCTCAAAAGAGTCCTGTATTGTTATTTTTCATTACTACCTCCCCGAGTCGGGAATGGGTAATTTGTGTGCCTGCTGCCTTCCTTGGATGTGGTAGCCATTTCTCAGGCTCTCTGTCTGGAATCAAACCCTGATTTCCTGTTACTCGTGGTCACCATGGCAAGCACAAATAGTACCATCTAAAGTTGATAGGGCAGACATTCGAATGTCACATTGCCGACACAAGAGCACGCGATCGGCCCGAGTTTATCTTGAGTCACCAAAGTTGCTGGGCCAAGATTAGTTTAGAGATCCGCATTAAAGGAAAAATTTCCCCCTACCAAGTATTGACCCCAGGACCCTCTGCATCAAAGTCAGAGCAATGCACCATTAGGCCAATGATGTTCATAGCTCTGGGATAATACATAACTGTACTATTCACTACAATAAATGATAAGCAGAAAACAATGCACCATATGGAGTGATTATTTGGCAAAACAAAATTATTCTGATTCTGACTGTGTGAACACAGATGATCAAGAACACACTTCCTAGGTGGGATGGAGAGTTCATAGGTTAGGCAGTGAGTAAGGACTGAGTGAGTCTGTAACACTGGATTGTGTCAGTCGGATAATCTGCAGGTTTAATTGACTGTTGCACCTGGATATTAATTTCCTCTGCTTAAAAGTATGACTCAATTTAAAAATTTGATAAACAAAAACACTTAAGATAATTGCTCATAGTAGTTACAACTACTGCATAGATACTTTTCTGTGAGGCATCAAATGTGTTTCAGCAGTTCATATAAATGCTGTGGACAGCAAGGGACTTATTCTGGCCACATACCTGTTTATCACAATTTCAATGTGGACACATTTTGTGGTTAAGTTACAATGTGCATTCCCCATTAGATAAAGATGATGCAAATTAATCTCTGAATCTTGCTCTGTTAGTAACTATAGTCTACAGCCTTGTTTTCCTTGTATATCCCAGCATTATCCAGCACCCCACCCAAAGACATCCTGTGAGAGGCCACTGTGTTCTATGATGCAAGGTTACTACAGCCTTAGGACAAGCCCAAAAGATAATTTTTGAACCAAGACTTTTTAGGTGCACAGTCACAAAATATTGCTTTTTTATGTGGATGCTAGGTGCCTTATCAGAGTTGTAATGCAGAAGACTAGACTACATTTTGACTGTGAAACAGGTACATTTGCAATTATTTTTCTGGGTACAGGATCTAGACACTGTAAAAAGCCATCAAGTCTGAATGCAAGCCTTCTAATCAATATTGAAAACACTTTAAAAAAATCATAATTTCAGAATTGTATTTACGGGAGACTGTAGAGCTAAAAGACCAGTTCTAGGATTACATAATTCTTGATTGTGATATTGCAGTTTTCTTTGGGGGGGGGTTCATTAATTATTCATTAATTATTCATTGTAGACTCAGATCTTTATTTTTTAATTTACACTACCCACTGTATCATTATCAACCATTTCACTAAGAAAGTAAGTGAAGCAAATCTTGCTTTGTGAAACCAAATGGATTGTATAATGAGAATTACTGTTTCCAGCAGCTTGAATGCTTAACCTGAATGGCTAAAACATATCTATAATAATCTGAATCATGCAGGTGGCCCACACTCCTTAGTTTAATTGGTAAATACATGCACTCTGTTACTCTTATTACATAATTATGCCAGCTAAGACACACTGTACCAAATGTGATAGCATGACTCCAGTAAGACAGACATTTAACTGTGTGGTAACTTTTTGATATTTATATGAGGAAATGGGTATTGTTCACGGAAACAAAGCAGCATGGAAATCATAGATACTGATTGTAGAGAATGATCACATGGTACATCTTGTTTTTACAGTTTTCTGCTTATTGCAAAACGCCTAAGTCCATTTAAAAAAACATCCCTGACAAAAGTGTTCCATGCTTACCCTAATCATTTCTGTAGTTTTTCCTCATTTCTCACCCTCAACTTTCTTCTGGAAGGCTGTCATATTCTTACCGCCCTCCCTGTAAAAAAAGAGTTCCTCATTTCTTCATACTTCACTTGAGAAAATCACTATCACCTATCTTCAGACTGTGTAATCCTGGTGATGCCTTTTTAATGCAGTCCTCTTGAATTCTGTTGATTCCTTTTAGCCATTTAAAAGTTTTTTTTATCTTAAATACTGTACTGACTTTTCAGCATTATGTATATTAAGCATTTTCAGTCTATATAATTATGACATTTAAAGAGATACTGCTTTGCCTTCTTCAGATGAATGACTTCTGTCCTGCTTTCTTTTCAGAGTGAAGTCTGCATTCAGTAACCATATATGATCTCACCTGTCACCACCAGCTCATATATGATCTCACTCATCAGCTCATATATGATCTCACCCATCTGTTACCTGGGGTCTATATTATATGATCGAACTTTCAAAAGTTTGACTGTCATAAGGTCAACACCATACGATCAAATTTTTGAAAGTTCAAACGTTTTAACGGAGATCTCCATACAGTGCGGAATGGGAAGAGTCCCATTTTCTGCACTATAATGGGATGTTGGAGTTGGTATATTTAAAGAGCGGGGTGTGGGGGGGTGCAGCCCCCCAATGTGGGGGGTGCAGGGGGGATTGCCCCCCTGCTTAAAATGTTCAGGTAGGTTATTTGTGTAGTTTATTTTTTTTATTAGATATTCGAACTTTTAACAGTTTGATCATAGGGTGTCGACCATATGACAGTAGAACTTTTGAAAGTTCAGTTATCTAATATAGACCCATCACCTGAAAGCTCTTTGTAATGCTTTTTCGATATGCATTGCATACCAGATTCACACCATTGTGCTGATTCCTAACATCTCTTACTTGCCTCTAGATCACCCAGGATGGCAGCCCCTGATCCCTTTCTTCTTTTACTGTTGTTATTTCTTCTCAGTCTGCACTTTCCTCTCCTTCTTTTCCGTCCCTTCTTTTTATTTATTTTGCTGTCATGGTAAATACAACTGAGAATAAGAGGTTTGCAGTGGATATCCAGGGAGTAAACCACCAAACCAGTATCAGTGCATGTGGAGGATGGCTGTTCAGGTAATATGTTTCATTTATTTATTTTATTTTTATTTGCATTTGTTGAAAGAGAAATGTTTGACTGGGTAAACCCCATTTTCAGTGGAGGCCCAGGGAGAAAAGCTTCATGTTTAAGTTACAATGGTGCACATTTAAAATTGCAATATAAACATCTATATATGAGCTTATTTAAATGATTTTTAAATACTTCTTACATGAACATAACATTTTGTGACAAAAAATGAGAAAAATTAACATAAATTGGATAATTATTGCAATAAGTAGCATAAATTGATAAATGAAAAATTATAAGGATGCTGTACTACTAATTTTGATAAAACTTTTTAATTTCATTTATATATTTGTGAAAGTATAGAAAATAGATATAATGGTCTATTGGGTATGACTGAACCTTCCTAATTTTGAATGTAACATCACTGTCACAATCGATCATTCACAACAGTGGAATAGCTCCACCTTCCACCACCTTAGTAATGGGTATTAACCCTAACCCTAACACTGCCCCTTCTCCCAACCCTAACCCTACATCTTAACATCACTAAAACTTTCCTGTAATACTACCACTACACAAGACAGACTCAGATACACATACATGCACAAACACACACAAACAGCACTACATCTATCCCCTAACTTAACCATTACCCTTAAATACACAAACTCACATACAAATGTACATGTGTATGTATGTATGTATGGGTGGCTTACATTTCACCAAGTGGATATTAGATAAATATCTGTGAGATCAACGCCATTTGGTAGGCCAAAACAGATGGTCAACATCTGCATGAGATTATCATTCCTGGGTAGGAGAATATTCCCTTTCCTCAGGGATTGTGCAGTTTCAGTGTTAGCATATATAATTAGAAGAGGGTACAGGGTAACTTACTGTTGGTTTTGCCTGTTCCGGTACTAATCTTTAGAGCATGTGCAGTATGTGCCAACATTCCATTTTTCACTGTTTTTACGTCAATGTTACCATTTGTTGAAGATTACTGCATCTATATATATATATATATATATATATATATATATATATATATATATATATTTTTTTTTTTTTTTTTGTGTATAGTTACTTAGTTACTTGCTTCACTCAGAATAGAGGTAATTTGGGAAAATGTAATGAAGGAGTCAGTATTACATAGGATTCCACTATTGATCACATGACTGAGGAGCTGAAGGTGAAATATTTGCAGATCCGATACCAGGGTTAACATATGGACTTTAGGCTTTTACCGCAATGTGATTTGCATCGCTGATGCGCTTGGCAAGTGGGAACTTCATCATAAACCCAAAGTACATGAATTGGATGACTTGACAAGAAAATTAACCCAGAAAAGTCAAAGATGCTGGAAGGTAAATCTGCTGACGGGCTGAGCACATCAAAGGAATCGAGTATCATTGCTCAAGTTGTAGTACTGAAAAAAAATCAAACAGTTCTTGAAAGACATAAATGGCACTAAAATCTTCTGAGGGTGAAAACCCTCCACTTGAAGGTAGAGGGCAAACTGCATCACCTTACCAGTTATTTTTCTCCCTGAGTCACCACACCATAGGGGTAAGAATAATGTGCAGGGATTCTCCTAGAACCATGTGACATTCTATAACTTAGACAATCATATGTTTCCAAAGCAGAGATAATATTTGTTTAAGTCAATGTTTTTAATAAAGCAAATTCACACGTTTGTATAAATGTGACTCACTAACTCCATCACTAACTCTCCGCTTATGTAGCTGTATTATATGACCCCCTATTGAAATGTTGGCACTTGAAATGCCCAGTGCTGAAAATCCGAAAAAAAAGACCAAAAACCCAGAGAAAGTGACTCTTGAAAAATGATCTTCTCTTTAAACTTATTTTGCAGGGGGGCACCCCCCATACCTCTCAACTGTACAGATTTCTGCAGAATGTCCAGATATTTGCCTCATATTTTCGGCCCGTTCCTCTATTTTCCTGGCAAATCACTGGGATGATCTCAGGATTGCAGTCATGAAATAATGACATACATTTGAGTTTCAGAATTTAGATCCTTCAGAAAATATATATTAAAACAAATCCTGTTACTCTAGGAAACTTCTAAATGTTTATAAGAGCAATATTTAAAATACGTCCCTATTTGTACCCCCAGTTTGTCAAGCTTTGTACAGATTGTTTGCATTAAGAGGTTGAGAGGTATGGCACCCCCACACTCCCCTAAACTTAAATATACCAACTCAGAGATCACCATACCGTGACGAAAAGAGAATATTATGAGAAATGGCACCTCAGATTTAGTGCATGTAAGTCTGATCTTTTAGCCATTCAGTCTCTGCATTTTGGGTCTTGCTGTAGTGGGTCCCCAGTATCTCAAATGTTTACCATATTGTATACCTATTTTAATTAGGCTTCTAAGTAATATTCACCTGGATTCTACGAGGTGGCACTTGTAAGAGTAATTAGCTCCACTTTTTAACCTAGGCAGAATATCTCTACACATAATCTCTTAGTCTTCTTGTCTCTCCCACCTGTTGACCTTTCGGCACCTGAGCTTGAGTCACTGGAAAAGTAGGTGGATGAATACCTGCTCCAGTACCAACGGGCTGGCAAGGTATATGGAACCACTTGTAAAGAAGAGGAAGAGACACTGGTAAGGCTGTTAATAAATAAGGAGAAAAATAGGGGTTCTAGTTTGGAATCATGGGGTACACACAAAATCGCATAGCCAACATGTTTAACTGTGTGCTGCATAGAACTGCTTGCGAGATAAGCTTCAGAACCCCATGATGGTGGAGAAAACTAAGACAATTCACAGTGGAGCATACACCAGTGCTAAATGTTTCTCCCTAGCTGATAAAGATCCCTGTACTTAAAATGTTACAGATTGCTATGACACGAACTTGAGTTTGTTTCCAATAATTTCAAATCAAAGTAAAATAAAGTAAAATTAAACTAAGTTTTATGCTTGTCAATATGAAAGTGAGTTAATCATACTGTGTAGCTGTTTCTAGTTAAAAAGAAAGTCAAATCACATCTAAGCAATGCTGGGGTGCTGCTATGAAGAGTGGAGCAAATTACTTAGCCTTGTGATGATCTTTGTACTACACATTTACATTTTACTTGAATGCAGCTGAGGCTGTAATTATGGCTGCTGAACTGAAAATAAAAAAAGTTAGTAATCAGTGCAGTGCAAGTTTTGCAAACCAAATAATCTAATTATTTTTAGTGTACCAACATGTGGAGTCACTGAAACCAAAAGTTCAAAAAGGTGTAAACTAAATGTAATTGTAGAGCAGATAACACTGATGGAATACAGTACACAGCAGTTAAAATCTGTAGTAAACTCACTGCTAAGAACCGAGGGTCACTATTATAAATCAACATAGATAAATATTACTGTCTCTGTTTTTGAGGTGATTATATTGGAAAGGCATACAACTATTGCTGGTTTGTGTGTGTCTTTTTATACAACTAATAGTGCTCAGCTGAACATTAGCAGGGTTCATCGCCTCAGATATGGCTTTTTTTCATATGAATATAAATGAATGTTTTCTCTGGTTGGTTAGTAACATGATTTTTTTGGGATATGCTGATATTAGTTTTCATAGTGAAGTGGTAAGGTTGCCACTGTACTTTTCTGGGGAAGTTTAAGGAGATGAGCAGTCTATTTGGTGTCAAGCAAAGCAAGGTAGTTTAATATTTTAAACATTAAACTTTACACAGTTTATTCTTCTTTATCCTGACTAAGCATTCTTACTCTAGAGTATTCATTCAGAAGTTCTGCAGTCATCAACCATCATAATTATGTAATTTAAATACAAAATGATGTTTAGCATGTTAAAACTTTCTCTACTATGAGTCATATAGTCAAATAAATCTCTAATGTGCATTGCAGGCAGTTAGGACACTGAATTTTGAGCTCATGTTTGCGCTACAATAATTTTACTTCTCATTTTACTTAGGAGAGTACACAAAAAGATTTCTACTGAAGAAGGGCTACATATACAACACATCTGGTGTCTCTATGAACATTTGGAAAAATATTTAAATTCTATAGAAACTCATTTTCAGTGGTTATAATGACAATTTCATCAACTTTATAAAATGCTTACCACTGATTGTTACAGCTTCTGATATTTACTCAGTCAGTTCATCTGCCTCCGTGAAGGCAATGCTCCGCTGTGTATCCCCATCCTAATCTGGAGATGAACTACAGATATCCCTCCCAGAATGGGCATATCTATCTTCCTTCTCCTTTCAATGCCTCAGACACTTGAGCTGCTAATAAAACATGGGTTACCCAGAACATAATTATGGCTTTATCCTTCTGCACCATGGTACTCGCTGTGCGCATATAATCTTATTGTGATTAGACCTTGTAGAATATTGAAGTTATTACATTTGGTAGTAATGATTGGCTGCTTAGAAATATTTAAAACTTATACAAATGCAATTACATTTACATGTCTACAATAATTTAAGTTAGATGTTAAAACTAACAGTTAATTTATATTACAGAGCTAAGATTCAGTGTAGAGCATTACATAGGTTCATAGGTGCATACTAGGCTAGTGAGCCCTAGGGCCCTTATAAGCCTAGCCATTCAACCAATGTGTATTTACTTTTCACTGTGTGAATTTGGCAAACAGCAAAATGGGCTTGAGAGGTGTTGAAAGGAGAGATAAGTAAGGTATACCAAATATGAATTTGCAGTATTGGTTAGGCACCTGTGTGGTGGAAAGGTTGTAAAGCATATAGAAGAGTGGGACATCTGTAATGGGAAATAGAACATTTAATAATGACTGGTAATCTTAATAGGCTGCATAATGAAGGTAAGAGAAATAAATAGCAGGCCGGTGATAGACTTTAATGAAACATTAGGAATGTAAAAGAGATCTGTAGTGTGAAAAATGAAGTTCTAGTGAAGTTATGGTGGAAAGGAATGAAATTACAGAGAACAACATTTATGTTATATGTGAGAACAACCAAAGGATATCTAGTAAGGATGGGAGCTGCACTGTGGATTGTCTTAGTTACGACAGGAAAAGGGGAGTGAGAGAGAATGAGAGAGAACGTTATTAAATAATTAACAAGACCTCTTGACTAAGGAAAAGAGGAGAAAACAAACGGATACAAAAAGTCACAGAAAAAAATATCAGAATGCTGAGAATGCTTAAGTGTGTGTGTGTGTGTGTGTGTGTGTGTGTGTGTGTGTGTGTGTGTGTGTGTGTGTGTGTGTGTGCTCACTTACTAACACCTATTGCATAAAAATATACACACAATTAAAGTTTTTGTTTTATTCAAGAAATGGGTGATACAGGACACAAGTAATATATAAAACGTGCCTCACACAAACTGACTCTTATTCTGTTAAAATGTAAGATAGCAGCAATATGAAGTTCCAACCAACCCTCCATTAAATTGTATCCAGCTTGCAAGTACTTTGAGAAGACCAACTGACTAAAGTCTTTTTAAATGTATGTGCTATAAATGAATATGCAAACAGATGATCTAATAGGCTGCAAGCTGAAGATACCAACGAGTGCCAGGTAATTTCCACATTAGTCAGGTTACCATGCATATGGCTTCATCAATATGATATTTTCCTTCTTGTAAACATATACCCGATTAGCTCATTATGTGCACCAAGAAAAATGTGAATTGGCATTTCAAAATAGGTTCTTTATCTTTAGAAACAGCAGTTATATTGATGTCCGAAGTGGGGAAATGTACGGTATGATACGACTTTTAATTTCTGAGGTTGTTTATTATTTTTCTAGAAGAAGAAATATTTAGGTGTGTCATTTGATAATATTTTACCAGTGTTGTGACAGTTTGCCACACACACACACACACACACACACACACACACACACACACACACACATATATATATATATATATATATATATATATACTTTTTCTGAATCAGTTAAAACATGCTTTTTAGCCAATTTCTTCATTATTTTAATACACAGATGTAAGCAAAGAAATATGAAGGCGCAAATAAACTGAAATCATCATACTTGTGGGTTACTTATTAGCATTACAGTTAAGTGGCTTCTGCTGTAGTGTTACTACTCCTGAGTTTCTACAACAGTACTGTGGGTGCAGAATTTTTAATTCTGGTCAAGTATGCAAGTACATGTTGGCAGGATAAAACAGAGAAGAGAAATATTTAAATGAAGAACTATAAACTGTGACAGAGTTCAGAAATCTGTCTATAGTAAAGACATGCATATTGACATTCAGCAAAATATTTTACATGCAATAATGTATGGATATAAAACAAACTATACTTGTCTCTTTTTAGATATCAGGTTTGCCACAATTTGATACTGATGTGGCCAACAAGGTGACTGGACACAAAGTAATGGGAATGTCCTGAAAAATCATGTTTAGAGTTCACAGTAGTGATGGGTTCATCTTAATGACAGCTGATGTAAAATACCCTAGAGTGAGTGTGTGTGTGTGTGTGTGTGTGTGTGTGTGTGTGTGTGTGTGTGTGTGTGTGTGTGTGTGTGTGTGTGTGTGTGTGTGTGTGTGTGTGTGTGTGTGTGTATGTGTGTGTGTGTGTGTGTGTCTGTGTGTGTGTGTTTGAGAGAGAGAGAGAGAAAGAGGAAGGGGGTAGTTGATTGTTATGTGGTACAGGTATACCTCTCAATGGGGGACAAAGACAAAATCAGGGACAGATTTTAATTTAAATATTGCTTTTATAAATTTAAAAAGTTGATAGAATAACAAGGTTTGCATTAACATGGAATTTTTGAAGGTTATGAAGTCTGAATTTCAAATATATGTCATTGTTTAGTCACTGCAGCCCTCAATGATTTTGCCAGAAGCCCACACAGTTTATGAGAAAAATATAACGCACAAATCTGGACATTCTCCAAAATTCTGGACAACTGAGAGGTATGGGTGCAGACATTTCAGTTGTAATGCAGTTTTGAAACCTGGTGTGAATCTGAAATCTTTTAGTGGTATAAAATTCTGTGATAGATCAGGACTTGAAAAAATGCAATTGATGAGTCAGAAATCAATAAAATGCTACACCACTACTACTACTATTTAAGTTGCACCCACCCAGACGTGTGTGTTGTGTGTGTGTGGCATATATTTCTGCCTTATTGCCCAGCTCATGGATGAAAAGGGCCTGAGAAAGCTGTTCACCTGATTAATAGATAAATGTGTAAGCATCGAGCTTCTTTTAGAGCCAGTTCATAGACAGTATTGCCACAGGTGACTACAGAATATAGGAGGAAGAAAGACAGGAAAGTGTATTGGAGCAAGTGAGTCTCTGATGTGTTAGAGCAACATATCTGCTAATGTTACAGTTAACTGATACAGCTACAGGACAAAGAGATGCATGGAGTCTAGGACAATACCTTAAATATTTATAGCTGGTCACCTGATCTCAGTTTTCTTTACCTGACAACATGGAGACAATAAGGGGAGACAAGTGTTGCTTCATCTGGGCAGCTCTGAATCATGTGACATTTGCCTTTCTTCTGATTTACTCCTAGAACATGCTTTCAGGGTACTGAAATTTGCCTTGAGTTGTGAAGTAAACTTGTCATGTAGCTGGATAATGAAGCTGACAGTATCATCTGCATACATGAGGATTTTTTAGCTATAAGCTATAAGGGACTGTGTTCCTGAACAGTGAATAAAGAAGTACATGAATGTTAACCTGGAAAGCCCTTAAAAATGATATGACAACATGATGACTGACTGGATAATTTGGACTGTCTGCAATGTCTTTCTGAAATAGAAGGAGACCAAAATGGACACCTTCAGTGACTTAATTATTACTTGAAGCATCTGAGACTCCTGAGTTCTGTAGCCCTTCTAGCTTAGTTGATGGTTACTTTGGCCCTGTCAAAGCAACCCTTAGTGATGCAGTATGGATAGTACTTTTCCCCCCACACAGGTGATTGTTTCTACTATTCAGTACCTAAGGCCTTGGAAAGATATGAATCCTGTAGTGAGCATATACTATAAGTAAAGACATGACTAGTGAGAACCAGAAAAAGGAGATGGTGATGCTGAGCCTAGATATAAATTTGTATTATTATGGGTAAAGGATGTTATGTTTCTTAAGGTAATCAGTAAGCTGTCTCAAGATGAGTTTTCAGGAGCCTTTAATAGTGACACAAGGCCAGGGTTATGTGGCTGTAAATTGTGGCATGCATTTTATCAAAACAGTTTCTGATAACAAGATGCCAGCCATACAGAATGACTTGGGAGGAAAGAGTCATGAAAGGCACGTGAATGTTTTCAGTGTTTGCAAATGGCAGGTAACACTGGACTTGCAAAGACCAGGTACTGGAGATTTTTCTGGCTATCACTAGAAATGCAATCGTGAAAGCAGTAGAGGTTAAAGTCTGGAAGATGGGCTAGGTAATGTGGTGAAGACAATGCTTATGGCTTCAGTGTTCTGTTTTGAATCCACAGAGCTGGTGCTACCATTACTAATGATAATGAAACTACTATGTAGGAATTCGGTTACAAACCTAGCAAGTCCTCAAATATAGGCTATGCATTTCTATGAAATTAATCACAGTTTGGCACACCCTGCAGTAAATGTGGGCTTTATGGTGGTATGTACTAGTTTGCATATGTGTAGCAAATAACCCAAGAGGTGTTATACCTAAGCTTTGGGCATTTTCTTCTCTGAAGCCTGGAAGTACGCATGACCCATACATCCTTGAGGTAGCAGTTTATAAAATAATATAACAACATGGTAACATGTTAGTCAAGGTTGCAATAACCCAAGCCGTAAAGTAGGGAGATGTTCCAGTTGGGCATTTGATTGTCTCAAAAGTTAGAGACCTGGCTTGCATAACTTCTCTTTGTTGTAGCGTTCTTCATACTTCTTCACCTTAGAAGAGAATTTTATACAGCATCCATTTAAGACTTATTCCTCAATCTCTTCTCACTGCACTCTAATGCTATTCCCATTGTGCTCTTCAGTACGAAATTTCCCTTCTGTGCTGCTGTCCTCTGCTCTTCATCAGTTTATTTCCTTATTCCTTATCCATTTTTACTTTCTTAATTCTATAGTGTCTTTTTTCCTCCTGATGTCATAAAATCAATACCTTTAATGTATTATAACAATAAAAACACTGAGCGCTTTTGTTCTTAATTATGGAACTTCATAAGAGTGGTAATCATAGCATAGAATGCCCATATTTAAAAAAAATAATCACCAGTGAATGAGAAGTACATACTTAATAAGTTAATCAATTCATTGTTACATCCATATCAACTAATAATAAAGAAACAACACAACTCATTTGTATTGTATTAGTTCACCAACATCAGTCTGGGTTAGTGTTTTTTGTTTTTATTTCTAGAGTCTTATGCCAATTTGTTGATTACTAGCCAGGGCTGATAAAGTTATGGTGTTATAACGATGTTAATTTGTGTGGCCCACACAACTATGACACTTGGATAGGAGTGTGTTCCAACACAGAAAATAAAGATGGAAGGAGCTATCATAAGTGTATGTGGAATTAATGTGGCACAGGCTAACACCATTATAAACTGCAATGGAAAAAATATAGTAACGTAAATGGCATTCTGTGTAATAGATATATTCTAAGGAGAGTTTGGGATTAGACAAATAGAGCCTACATTTGTATATCGACCATGTGTTTCAGTTGTTATATGTTTGATATATGGCTGCCTTTGATAAGCCTTGATTATAAAAGTTGTTCATTCTTTTTTGTAGTACAGTTATGCAAGTCAGGTTATTATGGTTTCATCTGCTTATGGGAGAAGGGTGTTCAGGCTCAGATGTAAAAGTTTGACCAGACATTACATCTCAACCTTTGACAAGGTTCCCTGAATAATGACAGCAACAGTGGCCTGCACAATGACCATCCTGTTTTAATTCTTTACCAAGTGGAAAAAAGTCTGCTACACTAGACCAATACTCCTAAAAGTCTTACTTATTTCTTGAAAGAATCAAAAAGCATAAAAATGTAAGTAAAGGAAGAAACCATTTGCAGAAATATCACTCTTGGGCTTTCAAAATCATGTGCATACCTTACATTTACATCCTTACAAACACAATATTCAGTGAAGATCACAATCACAATGAAGATCACAATCACCATGAATATCACAATCACAATGAAGATCACAATCACCATGAAGATCACAATCACAATGAAGATCACAATTACAATGACGATCACAATCACCATGAAAATCACAATCACAATGAAGATCACAATCACAATGAATATGCTTATCTTTATAACTTGCTAAGTCTGACCATAATTTTCCTTTGAAACAAAACTGAAACCAGAGATCCCTTCTATCCAAGGTACCTTTAGAAATTTCTCAAAGACAAACTATCTACTCTTAAGTGATGTGTTGGCAAGTCTCAAATCTCCAACAAATCCAGTGAATTCTACTGACTGTGAAAACATACATCACACTATTCCAGCCTACACACACAAGGTGCAGAGTCTCACAAGGAAGGGAATTATAATAAATAAATGGCTCACAAGGGCAGTTAGTTTAGTACTAATCTATGAATCTATGTAAACAGCTGCATAGATGCAGCTGTACCCTTTAGGATCAAGCATACAGTAAACTCCAGAAAGAAGCCCACATGGTACCAACAAGCTTTACAATAAAATGAAGATAATATGAACAAAGGTAAGAAGAGAAATTCCCAAAATGCTAGAGTATCTGTCACTGAAATAAACAAAAAAACATCAGGAGTTTAATGAAATCCATCAAAGCCCAGACTCAGGTTCAAATACTACCCAAGTCAAAGACAATCATAAGGCTTTTTTAGTTGCGTTCATAATTTCTAAGTGATGTATAATGTTTACAACTACAGTTGTTTCAATGGTGTGTGTGATGTAAACTGTTTGTAACTAAAGTGATATAATTTTGTATGTTTTTCATTTATATAAATGTAATATTGTCTTTGTCATATGTGTAAATTTAATAAAGATGTTTGGAAAAAAAAGCACAGTGTAACACTATACTGAGCTGATTGTAAACAATTTTACCTATACTGAGGCTGAAGATATAACCAACCTACTGGCTGATAAATTCAACTCTAACTCTCCCCTTCTTCCCTCCATCTGTTCCTAAAGATATACCTGAAACTGGCTTACCTACAACTATCATACAAGACCAAGTCCTAAAAGCACTATCGAAAGCTTAAAATACTGTACTGATGAGTCCTGACAATATCCATGGATGCATCTCAAATAGCATGAAGAACAATTTTGTCACCCCCCCCAACAACACTGTTTAGTCTCAGCCTCCATACAGATTTTGTATCAAGCAAATGGAAAACACCTACAGTCATTCCTCTGCATAATGGAGGACCTTCCACAGACCTAGGCAACTACAGTCCCAGAAGTCTGACGAGCCTCATAATGGAGAGACATGGAGAGGCTTACCATGGAACTAATCAATAAGGACATAGGGAACCTCCAAACACTGGAACCATCTCAGTTTGGATTCATCAAGGACAGGTCATGTTTATACAATGTGGTGAATTTTTTGAAAATGTCACCAAAGCAATGGATAAAGGCAAAATGGTACACACAGGATACCTTGACCTGGCCAAAGCTTTTGACACAATTTCCCTAATCGGGGTAGTAGAAGGGCTAAATAAACTGTGAATAAACCCCTATGTCACCTACTGGATTGCCAAGTACCTCAAAGGATGAGGCAATCAAAACAGAGGAAGTTCCCTCCACAAAGAGTCATCAGAGGATTCTGCTAGGATTCTGTGCTGACCTCTCTTGTTTGACATTTGCTACTCTGAAGTAAAAGCCAGTACCAAAGGGTTGTAACTGACTATGTTTGTAGATGACTGCAAGCTAGGAGCACTCATTGAATCCTTAAATGACTTAGCCATCCTTCAGGAAGGTTTGTTCCAAATAGATAACTGTTGCCAAAATCATGGCCTGAAGCTAAATGCCAAAAAATGCATTGTCATATCCTCTGAGAAGTTATTTACCTCAGAGAACTACCTCATTGATAATATGCCCCTAAGAGATGACCCAGTTGTTTGAGATTTGGGAACTTATGTGGACAGTGACCTAACTTTCGATCAACATGTGTCCACTGTCATAAGAAAGTCCTTCTATATTGTACAGCTTATAAACAAAGAGATTGTGTCTCAATCTAGAGATGTCAGTGATCCCTTTAATCAGCTCTCATTAGGCTAATCACTGAGCATAATGCCTCC
>NC_056735.1:867365757-867505757 GCF_019279795.1 Protopterus annectens
TATACATGTGGTATGCATGCCTCCTGTGAAGCTTGCTGCATAAAACAGTAAAAGGTAGCCACAAAATAAATCATTAATTTCAGTCAAGTGTATTAATATTCCATAAGTAAAGACTGCAAGTAGGAAAACTTTCAACATGAGGGAAGAAATGTGTAGTCTACAGGAAGTAGAGCACAATAAAGCAACATTAGTAGCAATGTAGCAAGCCATATACAATGTTAACTTTAGCAATTAGTGAAATAACACCCTGACCCCATGTGTAAAAATGTGAAAAAGGGGAGATGGATGGATTTAGGAATGGTGAAAGCATCTAGAATACATGAATTTATCATGACTGACTAGTCTGTCTCATGCGACATTCAAGTTATGTCACTATTTTGAATCCACTGCCTCCTCATCTGTGTTTATCAGACTATGAAAGAGTACTTCACATTATTAATTATACTATTGTCTCCAGAAAATGCCCCCAATATTCTGTCACATATTTTCTGGTTTATGATACTGTCACTTTGTTGCACTTTTGGCACTGACATTTTTTTTTTTAAATTTGGAAACTGTATTCTTCATGCATGCTGTTTATGTTGCTGCATAGAAGAACATTTTACTGTGTGCAGTTTTCCTTACAATATTGTCTATACAGTTAGAGTAATATTGTAGTGTTTCATATTAGTATACCAAATTGGAATATAAAATTACAAGAAACTATAGTGAACCATAAAAGAAAAACACTGGGAAAATCACTAATGATATAGCAAATACAGCTTAACCATGGCTTATTGAACTACAGTATACAATTGTGCCAAATAATCACATAAACCTTTTAGACTGTGCAATGAAATAAAGTGTTGTACACTATTACCTTTACCATAATGATACTTTCAGACTCTTTAGCTATAGGACTGTACAAGAGGAAGTGCATAGACACATAGAGATACAGACAGGTATATGCATTACTGGCTAAGAAATTCCTTTCTGTTAAGAATAATGCAACAGTTGAGAAGAAAATCTACCTTACCATATTGCAGTTTTATTCCCGGTTCAAGTACCCTGCTTAGCCTACAGAATTTTTTGCACCTTTATGTTGTGTTAGAATGTCTACAATATTCACAACAACAGATTATATATTATTTTATACATCATTTCTTAAATCAATTTGTGGAAAAGAGCTACCACACCAAGGTGCAGTTAGGAGATGGCTACAGTAAAAACGCTTCTGTTAATATGGAACTAATTTTGAAAGTCTGAATGCCAAATAACCCTGTATTGATTCAGTTTCACAATATATCACCTTTGGTTACAGTTTAACTATAGTAGCTATTCTTCTGTCAGACAAATAAAGCTGGCTATTACCTATACCTACCCTGTCTGCATTTTCACTGTTTTTTTACTTTACTGAAATCAATGCAGACCTGCACATTCATCTTCATTAGAACAAAATACTACACAGACACTGATGCACTCATTGTAGCTTCTGAACTACTTACAAGTTGGCAGTTGGCAGTCTAGTATTACTCAGCGAACGGGAATCAGGGAAACACATCCGTTACGAAATGTGTACAAGCAGCAATGGACTGATTCTGCAGAGCTGTTCAATGGGATTCCAGAAGCCCTTTCAAATGGCAGCACCACTGTCTTCTGAGCCTGTATTACATTTTAGAAAATGGAGTGCTTCACTATTTAATAAAATCCATCTCTGCATCATTTGCCCATATAAGGGAACAAAGGCACTGGAAACCTTTTTCTGCTAGGCAGGCTGCAGCTGGCAAACGACCTCTTCCTTGTATTCCAGAGGTTTACTTTTTCTTCCTTCTCAAAACATTGCCTGCTTTAGACCTCCTACAGATATTAAACAGGCACTTCCCTTTAACCCTTTATACCTGCTGCATACATTTTTAGTGAAGAAAGAAATAAGAGAAAAAGGAAAAAAGCTCCTCCTTGGCAAAAATATTCCCCTGTGTATTAATTTGTGTGCTGTGAGCCCTGATTACTACAGCATTATGTAAATTCAAGAAACTATATGTGGAATTCCTGTTAACACTCGTATGTGATTTTAACAGCATTCCTCTCTCCAGTGGTACAGCTCCATAGAATGTCTACCTCTACATGTGGTAAGGAATGAATGTGACAGAATTTATAAGGTCTGTGGTGCTCCATGGATCAGAGGTTAATGTTCTAGTTATCTGTGACAATATAAAGGAATAGCAATTATGTCCCAAACTACAGACATTTTGCAGTTAATTAGTATTAAGTAAATAGGCTTAATAAGCAACGTCTACTTACCGTTGTTCTTTAATTCCCGTCATCTTTGAGAGGACTCTTTTTGTGTGTGTGTGTGTGTGTGTGTGTGTGTGTGTGTGTGTGTGTGTGTGTGTGTGTGTGTGTGTGTGTGCCTTTCATACTGACTTTGGCTAGTTAGACTTTTGTATTAAAATACAAAATTTATGTAACACAAATGAACTAAGAAGCACAACTCTGCTCTTTTATTCTGTGAATCAGCTGACAGACTGATGTACTATCACAGACTGCCCAAAAACCCTCAAGAATGTTGCAATACTAATATTTTAGTAGAAGAGGATGACAGTGAATCTATTTAGATGAAACGGGTCATGCATGACTGGCAAGCAACTACATTTGCAATTTAATAAAATATTGTCATGTATCTTTTTAAAAAAAAGTATTTCTCATTGCTGGGTTGGAGGTTTTATTGCACTACTATAAGAATGGTAACATGATACTAGTTTACTACTGAACAGGAAAGGTGTGGGAGGTGGGGGGCTGCCTGTGCTTCTGCTGGATAGAATTTGACTAATGGGGTCATGAAGTAGGTACAATTGTGAGAGATAAGGCAGGCTAAGCTGAATTACTGGCTGATTGGTCTCTGCTGTAAAGAAATGTATGTTCCTGCAAGGAGCTTTGGGCTTGATATCTGGCAGAGACCAATGTGTAGTGCCACTCAACTCTTTTACATGTACAGTGACCTGCATGATACTGGTAAATGTGGTATTATATGCTAAAGCTCTATTGCCGTTGCTTTGTGTGTGTGTGTGTGTGTGTGTGTGTGTGTGTGTGTGTGTGTGTGTGTGTGTGTGTGTGTGTGTGTGTGTGCATGTGTGTCTGTGTGTGTGGTTTTGGTATGAGAGTTGTGAACTACTGGCAGAATATAATGTGCAAAAAAACCCCAAAAAAGCAGTATTGCGCTAAGCAATACCACTAGCCATTACCAGGGAGTCTGTTCTTCCCATTTGAAAAAGGAAAGGAACAAATGGGACAATAAGTCCTCTCCTTTCTGGGCAGCCATCACATACCCTGAATTACCTTTGATCCAAACTATTTGACACTGGAAATGGAAGCCTTTCTTCTGCAGAGACACAGGGCAGTCCAGTGGTAATATGAAATAGGTGTCACAGTGGAAAGAAATACCGCCATCTGCTGAGAAAAAATGATGTTGTCACACTTAAATACTTTTCTCAAAAAGGTAATTTTTAATGTATGGTCAAATTAAAGACAAAATACACCAAAATAAATGCTGAATCATAATTTTGGTGCTTTTCAAAACTTCTTACCCAACATTTCAGCACAGTATTCTTTAAGGTTTGGCTTACAAATAAAAGTACTATTAATGTGCATATTTTGCTGTGCTGTGAATATGTTATCACACAGTAAATGCAAGATCTCCTTTTGAGCTGAAAAAAATGTTCCCCCTTTGTATAATGGCTATTACCATTTTTGATGTACTCCAAAATAACTATTAATGACTCAGTCTACAGTCAATAGTATGACTATTAAAAATAGTTAAACCACAATGGCACAGATTCTGTTCCTGCATGCTGAGCTTGCTGTTGAAAATATTGTTTTAAAAATCCCTCGGTTTGGATTCTCTGTATATGTACAGTGATTCACAGAGAACAAGCCAATCTGGAGCAGAATGGGAAGATATGACTGAATTCCAACTACATCCCCATCCCCACTTCCCTGCTCTCAGAACCCAATTTATGTCCCAACAGGGCCACTAGGCCACCAAAGAAGGACTGTAAGAAGGACCAAGTGGGTCCTATCTAGGAAAACATTAAAAGGTGGAAATAGGAGCAGTATTGAAAGCATACCTCTCAACCTCTTAGCACAAGAAATCTGGACAAAGCCTGAAATAAGGGGGGAGGATAAAAGCCCCCAAATAGGGACAGATTTTAAATATTTCTGTTATAAACTTAGAAAGTTGTTGGAACAGCCAGATTTGTGTTAGTGTGCATTTTCTGAAGGATATAAAGCCTAAAACTCAAATGTATGCCTTTATTTAATGACTTCAATCCTGTGACTTGCCAGAAAACCACACATTTTATGAGGAACAGACCAAAAATGTAAGACAAAATTTGGACATTCTGCAAAAATCTAGACAGCTGAGAGGTATGACTGAAAGTATGACAAATGCAGCTGTGGGATTCATGATGATGTTTGGAGGAGGTCAAAACCTTATATGGTATGAAAAATTCAACCAGTTATTAGAGAATTAGGAGAAAAATACAGTTTTTTAGCTTTAAGGTTTGCCAGGCCATTTGCTTTTAGGGTTCTCACAACCTTGTTTACAAAATGGGTGCAATGTGAGATTATCGAAATATAGGTTCACAGCTTTGACAATCATAAATACTTTGCCACAAATTTTCCCCATACTTGTCTTAGACTTCTGCCTTATGAGCTATGATAGTGTCATTTACAGTTTAGGCTGATTTCACTGTGACAGCACAAATCTGCCTTTTGTGGAAGAACTGCACAATAAAAATGACAAATTTCAAGAAGAGAAGTCCAGAGTGAGAGATTGAAAATGTAAGAGTAATTATTAAGAAATAAGATGGCAGAGTAGTGTAGTGGCTAGCACTGCTACATTACATCCCTTGGTTCTCCAATTTAGTTCCTAACTAGGCTGCCTTTTTGTGGAGTCTATGCATACTGTCTGTGTCTGCATGGGTTTCATTTGATGATTTACTTTTCTCCTACATGTCAAAGACATGCAGTTAGATGAAGTGGTGATCCTGTAAATTTCTGAGGTTTGTCTGCAGTATGAGAGTTTGTGTGTGTGTGTGTGTGTGTGTGTGTGTGTGTGTGTGTGTGTGTGTGTGTGTGTGTGTGTGTGTGTGTGTGTGTGTGTGTGTGAATCTTGCTATCTACTGACACTGAAGAAATGGGAAATGTCATTGAAGCTAAATCTTATGATAAAATATTTAAAGTACCAAAACCAGATTTAAGCCGTATAGATAATAAAACAATGAGTATTAAATAATTGCTTACATATGCTTGTTGCAACAACAGCTTAATATGTAAACATTTACTGAAATGTTATATAGATATCCAACAGTAAAAAATGGATTTTTTATATATCTCCAATTTCCTTTACATCAGGATTCATTAAATGCTCCAGTATTACTAAAACTATGGAAATTACGTTTAGTGGCTTATTCTGCAAGTTAAATTGTTTAAAAGGAACCATAGCTACATCAGCTGACAACATTGCTCATAAGTATGAATTAGCTTCCGAAGGCTGGCTGATTTTACTGACCACTAGACAGTTTTTTTATCCCCAAAGACAGAAAACATGATTGAAATACAAGCAAAAGTATATCTAATGTTATTAAAATATATATAAAATGTATTTATTAAATGAATCAAGTGCAGCTTCAGTGCTCTCGGCTATATAAAACTGTACTATAATATAAAACATCTGTCCATATTCTCATTGGGATTATTCGAATCACACTTACTGATCACATTTTTTCAGGCATAGATAAAACTATGCTATTATGCTCTGCTACAAAAAAATGCTTTTGTCTGGAAACATTTCAGATGGATATTTATCCACAGAGCTTTTCTTACACCTCATAGAATTGTGAAAAAATATAAATATTCATTGCTGAAGATGTAATATAAAACTCAGGACTGGTTGACAACTTTTATGATCATAGCATGGGAAGAATTTCAGAAAGCATTTCAATAATTTCTTCAAGCACGGTGATGAGGTGCAGTTCAAATAACAGTCTTATTTAATGGTGTAACTCCTTTCTTATGTAAGTAAGATAATTTACCATTTCTTTGGTATCTTTTAGCAGTTGCATATAAAACTCTATCCAAAAATTGGAAAAATCAGTACTTCTAGTATAACCACTATTTTGTACAAAAGTAAATTATATTTTTTTAAACTGAGGTCTAAACAGACGATTGTTGATTGGCTTACTTAAAGAATACATACCAGACTTAGCGTTGCCTTTATTACTCCCTTGCTTAGTCTCCTCTTTAGACCATTCTTGACAGTAACTTCAACATCCACATTACTTTTAACTACTTTAGTGTACCTGCCTCCATCTATACATCTGACTAACCACACTAATACCTTTCACTCTTTCACTCCTCTCAGACACTGAGTAATCACACCAGTGACTATACACCTGTTCCACTAACTCATTCTCTATACATAATTACAGTATTATCCCTAACTCCTATTATTTCTTTCCATCTGATCCATTTATCTAATATAATACTTTCCTTTTTATAACTCTCTGTTATCCTCAAGGCATTTAGCATATACAATTTTCTGTTTGTATTTAATTTTAATTTTTTTAGTTCTGTACTAGACATATATAAATCTCTGTTTACTTATTTGTGAATTATGTATATCAAAAATGATTGCTATTATGTATTACATGCAAATTAATTCTGAAGCTTTTCTCTCTGGGCCTACAGAATATAGTTTTTTTCCCAGTCAGACTTTCCCAGTCAAAAAAGACAAATAAATAAACATATGACTAGTAAGTTGCACTAATTCTATCAATGTTTCCAGGACTTTGATCTATTGCAGGACTGCCCAAATCAGGTTTCATGGGACCTTGTTATATTCTTTCTCCAAGGCTAGGCATGCTCAGTTGCACACTTTCCTCATTTTTAAATTCGTCTCCACTATCTGTTCACTGCAAACATGATCCACTATCTGTTTACTGCAAACATCATCCACTGTCTGTTTATTGCAAACATCATCCACTATCTGTTCACTGCAAACGCCATCCACTATGTGCTCACTGCAAACATCATCTACTATCTGTTTACTGCAAACATCATCCACCATTTGTTCACTGCAAACATCATCCAATATGTGTTCACTGCAAGCATCATCCACTGTCTGTTCACTGCAAACATCATCCACTATGTGTTCACTGCAAACATTATGTTGGTTGTACTGCATACTGATCTGAATCCAAACTAATCACTTCCCATGTTACTTTCAACTACTCTGTATTTCATTTATCATTCAACCTCTCCATTACTTTCACAGGAATCTGATACCAGTATAATGCCCATAGATGTGAATGTCCCCTTTGTTCTTGTACATGGGCACTAGTATTTTACAGTCATCTGGGCTATGCCTGTCTTTCCATACTGTTATAAGTACCCTTAGGAACCATTTCTCACCTAATTCACCCAACATCTTGATGATGTCTGCCATGGCCTCATCTGAGCCTGCTGCTTTCCCTGACTTCATTGTCGTTAGTGGTGTTCTTACTTCATCTAGGCTAGGCTCATCTTCCTCTTTCACCATAGGCTGTGTATAGGACAAGAAGCTTCTGTGGGGTTTTCTTCATTTAGAATCTGCTGGGAGGACTCCTGTCTTTAATTATTATTAGTTTGTTACCATAAGATTTAGAAAAGTCATGGATAAGATGTGACCCATGATCAAAGCTTGAGGCTGAACTCTTTATGTACCTTAACTGACGTACCTAAGGCAATCACACAAACTTGACAAACTGAGAATCAACAGCCCAGTGGCAAGGTAAAAGCCTAAAATGATTGGATCATTGTCATCCTTCATCCATCTTTGTAGCCATGGAGATTCTAAAAGTATATAGGGAAGGAAGAGGATTAACTGGACATATACATATGACTTCATCTCTAAAATATTTCAAATAATTCTATGTTGCATCATAATGTTGCATCTGAGGTAGCAATGTTGTTTTACTTCCATTGCCATTCTACTTTAGGGAAATAGTTGTCTTAACCTCTTTTTATTCTCTGCTAATGTGGTTTGTATTTGTCCACTTCATTCTGTACTTTATAGTATGACATTCCTTACCAACTGTGCCTGATGGCACTTCAAGAATCTTAGGACAAGTTGTAGTAGTAGTAGTAGCAAGTGGATTCAATACTGATTGCAAAGGATGTAAGAGACTATAAGCAAGAAAAAAAGCTTGCCTTATCGCTGCATAGTCCAACGGTACACAGGCAACACACTCTGACTTGCTGAGTAGCCATTAGTAGTTTGTGAAGGCAGGCATCATAGCTTCTTGAAAGCAAGGAAAATATATTTAAAACAGGCTACTGAGTGGCAAAGGAGATGAGTTGGGTATGAAAGAGAAATATAAATAATCAGAGATGGTTGTGAAAGGAGTTCTGTGTAATTCATCTGGATGAAAGCAAACGTTGTGGTAAGTTGTGAGTGTGAAACAGGAGAACAAAATAAAAATTTAGAAACAACACAAGTTTCTTATTAGTGACATGATAAAACAAAGTATGAAGTGTAGCAAATATATATATATATAGATAGATAGATATATATATAGAAATATATATATATATATATATATATATATATATATATATATATATATAGCTATATGTATACATATATGTCAGTCCTCCAAATACAAGTCACTACCTGCTCACAGAAAGCAAGTCATGGCCCACCAGGTGAACCACTTGACAAAAAAAGGTCTTAACTGACCAGAAGTTTAATTTCAACATCTCTACCTCCTGTGAAACATCACATGTGGTTTATTTAGCTGAGTGTATTCTTTGTCACTCATTCTACGTAGGAAAAATGGATAGAACTCTGAAAGATAGAATAAGAGAACACCTATATAGTACTAGAATATGTTCTAGTAACAGTTCCCTATCTAAGCATACCTTATTGCAAGGAAATCATGATACATTTAAGTTTATGGTGATAGACATTAATGTAGCTAGCCTATGAGACGGTGACATTAGAAACATGACAGAAGGTAGAGAGGTGAAGTGGATACTCAGACTGAGAGCAGACAAGGGTAGAGGCCTCAATGAGAAGGCATTCCTAAAACCTACACTTAAATCTGGGAGACTGAGAAGTATACAGACATGACTAAGGGTCAGCCTCACTTTGTTTATTAGTATGTAGGTTTCAAAAAATTTTTCAGATGTCATTATATTTTATGTTT
Organism: Protopterus annectens; assembly: GCF_019279795.1. NCBI lineage: Eukaryota > Metazoa > Chordata > Ceratodontiformes > Protopteridae > Protopterus > Protopterus annectens. The sequence continues at coordinate 867,374,982 of NC_056735.1, forward strand.
AGATATATTTATTGCTAGGTGCTTTTATTTATATGAAGATTGTATTAAACACATTTTTAACATTTATAAAAGGCTGTTTTAAAATAAGTTTGTAGTTAAAAGCTGCTATTTTATGACAGCCTAGCTACAATGATAGAGGCAAGTTTATGTAAGGATGGTATATGCCTTTAAATTTTGGACTTACATTTGAAACTGATTCTCTGAATTCTATTGGTTGACTAATTATATTTAAATGTCTTTAATTAAGATGCTTTTACTGGTCTGAAGAAGCTCACAGCAAAAGTGCTTACTGTTTTTTATTTTATGTAATAAAAGTTTTATGGTTCGTATACTGCCTGGCTGCCTCACTGTTATTTTGTGTGTTGGATTATTTGGATTTATAATTTTATGCAGTGGGACACTTATCCTGTAGAGAGCTACCTGGATATTTGTTATTTTCACAAGCTTTTGGATTGCACTCCTCAGGGACATGGCAGAAGGATTTAATGAAGATTTGGAACATGAATATAGACCCAGAGGGTCGAGAGATACTATCAAGAACTTGCCAGATAGGTTTAACGCATGTGTAAGCTCTGAAGGGAATCCCTTAATGCTTTATGAGGTAATTTCTGGTGACGGTGAATCTAATACAGAAGCATTTGATAATGAAAGTGTGTGGAATGCCATGCAGAAGCTGGAGTTGGATTTCCTTAAGTTAAAGCATCTACAAATGCAACAACAACATTTTGAGGTATGTTTGGCAAGGAAAATCATTCCTAGGGGCCTGCGTATCCTCAAAATGCCCACCTATAGAGCTTTATACCCGGATTTACTTACTAAATGCCAGCAATTTAACCTAGAGATAAGCACCAAGTATTTGGCTCAGCTTATTGACTTTTTCAAACCTGAGGAAGATAAATTGAGAGAGTCCATCAGAGAACAGCGAAAGCTTATATCTGATAAGTATTCAGGACCAGCTATTGATAGGTTAATGGAGAATTTGTTGGATGGAATTGTTGTGTATGAAAGGAAACTGTTACAATAAAAGAAGGTAGAAAGAGACAGAGATACCAATGACTTTAAGAGGGGACAAGTTTTCATATGGCCGAGAAATCAAAGAGAGAATAGACATTATGAACATGATGGTAGTCTTAGCAACTCTCACATACAGAAAACAGCTACCTTAGTGTTTGAAGATGTTTTAGAATCTGACAATGCCTCCAATAGGGCTCCAGTGAATGTTATCCAGCAAGAGAATGAGCTAGGGAACGTAGTTCCACCAATGCTGAGGGGACTTCTCTCATCTCCTCAGCATCTCATATGAGTACTAAAGCTATGCCTATAGGTATGGCTCAGCCTATAGGTGTGTCCGAAATACAGTATGGGAAGAATATGATACCAAAGATCTTAAATACACTTTATATGTCAGTTACAGGAAAACCCTCTAGTTCAAATGCCGGCTCATATACACATTTCCCTTTACCCATCAGTGGAGAGAAAGGGGCCAGGAGAACTCGATCTATGACTCGAGGGTGCCAGAAGTGCAAATTATCTATGGAGAGACAGTAGAGACAGTCCCTCAAGAAAATGTGGAATCACCTGGGGACTCATTAGTATGGACTATATCTCAATGCAGTTTAACTGCAGATGAAATATCAGTTTTGAGCAAAGGTTTCAGTTTCATTCCTACTAAGCACAGTGACATTATAGATACAATTTTGGACTTTAATATGTTTAGCAGAAATGTGATGCTAAAATTAGAGTTTGGAAATTGTATGAATAATTCTGATCACGTATTTAGGAAACCTAGTTTATATATACTGAATTCTCATCCACTTGTTGAAGCGTTTAATAAACTTGTAGAGGATGACTTACATAAGTTTTATGATGATAAAAGAAATGGGAATGTATCTAGAAATCTCAAGTATAACCTGAAACTTAATGAACATAGAGCTTTGAAACAGCTACAGAATGATGACGCCATAGTCACCAGACCAGCAGATAAAGGCGGTCCTATAGTCATAATGGATAGAGATGATTACAATGTAGCTATGACGATGATGCTGAGTGATGTCAGATACTATTCTGTTGTTAACATTGAATATGTGCATGCAATGGAAATTAGAATTCTGAATATGTTGGAGGATATTTTGAAAAGTGAATTGATTGAACTGTTTAAGTTTTTAAAGTGTGATTATCCTCTCATCCCTACCATACAAAGATGGCCAAGAATACATAAGAATGGGGTGAAACCACCTATGAGACTAACAGTGACTGGTAGGGGCTCATGTACAGAATCATTTTCATTAGATGTAGAGAGGTACTTATGTCCTGTTCTAGACTTAAATAAGTTTGTTCCCAGAGATACCAAACAGTTTTTGGTTGATTTATATGGCTTTATAAATGCATTACCCGTGGATACAAAATTCCATTTTGTTAAACTAGATGTGCAATTATTTATCATCATACCAAATGCATTAAGAGTAGCGTCAGTACAACAATATCTTATCAGGCATAGTTATTTGATTATAATAGTACACAGATAGACCTTGTATGTCTGTTTTAGAGACAGTTCTGGAGAATAATTTGTTTCTGTTTGATGACATTATTTACTTACAGAAAGATGGCGCAGCTATGGGAACCTCATGTGCCAATAGCTACGCCAACATGTTTTTAGCTTTGTGGGAGGAGAATACACTTTTACAGATGGAGTCTTACATGAGTCATGTTCCCTTTTATTGACATTTAGTCGATGACCTCTTTTTGATATGGACAGGTGATACAACGAGCTTGGATAATTTTGTCCAACAATTGAATGATGCTACTGACTACCTTAGGTTTACGATGGTGTCCTCTAAAACTAGGATTGAATACTTGGATGTTTACGTTGAGAGGCTGAGTAATGGTTTGGCCAACATGGGGGTGTATAGAAAGAGCTGCTATAGGAACCACCTACTTCATAGATATAGCATGCACCCCTAATACATTTTTAGGAGTATAATTAAAGGACAGAGCATGAGGGTTTCCATACTCAATGCATTGGATGAAGGCTTTCAGTCTGAATTATTGGACTTGAAGAAAAAAAATACTCATAGAAGATATAGGACCAATGAGATTGAGAAGGGGCTCTCAGATTTATACAGCTTAAGGGGAAGTAGAATGTCCCCATATTATGCACCCACTCAAAATCATGATACCCATATTACAAATAATGATGGGATGACAAGTATGAAGATACCTATGTTCTTTACCAGTGACAGTAATGATATTTTGGACATTATCAGGAAAAACTGGGGGATTTTAACAGTGGACCCAGTAGTTAAAGAAATTGTGGGTGTTGAACCAAGTTCAGATTTATGAATAAACATAACTTGAAGAGGTTACTTTGCTACCCAACAAACAAGTCGGATTGATCCTTAGAGGTTAGACCCTACACTTATCCATGTGGTAAGTGCTGATTCTGTTGTTTTATTAATAGTCGTGGGAGTCTTAAGCATCCAGACACTGACCAGAATTTTAATTTCAATATCTCTGCCTCCTGTGAAACATCATATGTGGTTTATTTAGCTCAGTGTATTATTTGTCACTCATTCTATGTAGGAAAAACAGACAGAGCTCTGAAAGATAGAATAAGGGAACACCTGTATAGTACTAGAACATGTTCTAGTAACAGGGCCTTATCCAAGCATACTTTATTGCAAGGAAATGATCATACATTTAAGTTTATGGTGATAGACATTAATGTAACTAGCCTACGAGAAGGTGACATTAGAAACATGACAGAAGGTAGAGAGGTCAAGTGGATACTCAGACTGAGACCAGACAGGGGTAGAGGCCTCAATGAGAAGGCATCCGTAAAACCTACACTTAAATCTGGGAGACAGAGAAGTATACAGACATGAGTAAGGATTAGTCTCACTTTGTTTATTAGTATGTATTTTTTTTTATTTTTTTCAGAGATCATTATATCTTATGTTTAGATATATTTATTGCTAGGTGCTTTTGTTTATATGAAGATCTTATTATACACATTTTTAACATTTATAAAAGGCTGTTTTATAATAAGTTTGTAGTTAAAAGCTGCTATTTTATGACAGCCTTGCTACAATGATAGAGGCAAGTTTATGTAAGGATGGTATATGCCTTTAAATTTTGAACTTACATTTGAAAGGGATTCTCTGAATTCTATTGGTTGACTAATTATATTTAAATGTCTTTGTTTGATTAAGATGCTTTTACTGGTCTGAAGAAGCTCACAGTGAAAGTGCTTACCGTTTTTTATTTTATGTAATAAAAGTTTTATGGTTCGTATACTGCCTGGCATTGTGTGTTGGATTATTTGGATTTATACTTTTAAGCAGTGGGACACTTATCCTGTGGAGAGCTATCTGGATATTTGATATATATATATATATATATATATATATATATATATATATATATATATATATATGTATGGGTCTATGACATTTCGCCGAAAATTTCTGACATAGGGTCCAATTCGCCAAAAATCCATTTCGCCAAAAAAGTACTGACAGTGTATCTGCCCTTTTCCCCCACTGTAGTGCGATCTTGGAGTGAGAATATTAAAGTAGGGGGGTGTGGGGGGCACAGCCCCCCACAACAGGGGGGGGCGTAGCTCCCACCTACACAGGTTATAAACTACTTACTAAACATTTTAGTAGAGACTGGTCAATAGACAACAATACTAGACAATATTAAACTGTACTGGGTGGGGGGTTACGCCACCCGCAACCCCCATTGTGGGGGGATGTGTCCCCCACACCCTCCCTACTTTAATATTCTCACTCTGAGATCACACTACAGTGGGGAAAAGGGCAGATACACTGTCAGTACTATTTTCGGCGATTTGTACCCTATGTCAGAAGTTTTCGGCGAAATGGATTTTTGGCGAAATGACACTGATCCATATATATATATATATATATATATATATATATATATATATATATATATATATGAAGAAGAAAAGGGAAAAAGAAATATGGATTAAAAGGCAAGGCTATAAATAATAGAAAAGAGTAAAAAAAAAAAAAAAAAACAGTTTTAATATATAATTAATTTATTTGCCTCCCAGTTAGCAAATAGGACTGGAATTTTTGATTCCTAGAATGAAGTGCTAATGTCTGGTATGGAATAAATTAAACTGAAATTAATTCAGTAGGAGACAAATAAGAGAATAACTGGTTGGCTCAAGATAACATCCCTGTTAAAGTGAAAGTTGCTAGGCAGCAATTTGGGACAACAGAGCCAAAATGTGTTGAAATGAGATATGAAAATCCTTGCACTTACATCTACTGATAATTGCTTATTTTGAGTAATGTTGCTGTATTTTTAGAATACAAAGTTCCCAAATACAAGCTGCCAGATGTCACACCATCTGCCATGACAAAGTGTGAGTGTTGCTACTTGCGTTAGTCGTCACAGACAGTTATAGCATGGTGACAGGCTAGGTTACATTACTACTGATTTTTTTTCCTTTTAAGAATGCATTGCTTCCCTGTAGTTGTCAGGCAAAGAGCTAGAGCTATGATGAATGTTCTTGCTACAGTTTATGCTTTTAGCACTTTTAGTACCAGAGACTCACAATAACAAACATCTGTTAGCAACGGGGCACAAAGTGCCTCATTTTCAGGTCTTACTTGTGATATTCCTTTCATCTTATATGCATTTATGAAGAGCCTGATGAGACAGATCACTCAGTAAAACCATAAATCAGATGCTGATTACTCATATGTAAAACTGTAGAAATAAGGACATTCCTTGACATCTGTTTTAGTGATCTTGAATAACTAAGACAGCTTCGACCCTACGAGATGGCTTTACTATCTGCATAATGAACCAAAGTGAAAACAGTTACAAATCAGTCAGAGCAGGCAGCATAAAAGATACAGATGTGTAATGGCATCTCTGCAATTAAGATGATTAATATTGATAGCTAAGAGAAGGTCTGTTCAATTACTTTAGGACAGGGGTTCAATTATGGAAACTCAAACTGACAGATAGTCCATACAGATATATTCCTAATTACTCTCAGACAGTACACCCAGATGTGTGCTGAGAGCAATGGAGGGGGTGAACATACAGATATATTCCTAATTACTGTCAGACAGTACACCCAGGTGTGTGGTGAGACCAATGGAGGGGGTAAACATACAGATATATTCCTAATTACTGTCAGACAGTACACCCAGATGTGTGGTGAGACCAACGGAGGGGGTAAACATACAGATATATTCCTAATTACTGTCAGACAGTATACTCAGATGTGTGGTGAGACCAACAGAGGGGGTAAACATGCAGATATATTCCTAATTACTGTCAGACAGTACACCCAGATGTGTGCTGAGACCAACGGAGGGGGTAAACATACAGATATATTCCTAATTACTGTCAGACAGTACACCCAGATGTGTGCTGAGACCAACGGAGGGGGTAAACATACAGATATATTCCTAATTACTGTCAGACAGTACACCCAGATGTGTGGTGAGACCAACGGAGGAGGTAAACATGCAGATATATTCCTAATTACTGTCAGACAGTACACGCAGATGTGTGCTGAGACCAACGGAGGGGGTAAACATACAGATATATTTCAAATTACTGTCAGACAGTACACCCAGATGTGTGCTGAGACCAACGGAGGGGGTAAACATACAGATATATTCCTAATTACTGTCAGACAGTACACCCAGATGTGTGGTGAGACCAACGGAGGGGGTAAACAGCAAGTCATATGTGGATTATCACAAAGTCATATCCCTATAGTCATGTTCCTACAGGCTGCTATGCCAAGCCTACTAAGCATGCTCTGATCCAACACTCATGGATTTGCTGCACATCTGCAAAACAAATAGCATCAGAAATACTCATCCTAAGGACCTAAACCACATTTACTATTTAAACAGAATGTGGTGGAGGGACAGATCTATGTCTCAAAGATTATTCCTATTCTGGAAAAAGCTTCCCATCCATGTAAAGCAAACTTATCCCTAACTCTGTTTAAATATAACTTGGATCAATGTGTGGGAAATTGCAAGTTTACTCCTGGGACCTATGTCCCTAATGAAGTGGGGCATCCTGTAAATGCTTGATGTGTATAAGCCTATATCATAACCAAAAATTCCTTGGGTTATTGACACGTCAGCAATATTTTGTTCAATTTGGGATTAGCTTGTCTAGGCTTAAAATGGCTTTTGGACCAATAGCATAATAACCAGCTATGAACTTATGAACCAGGCACTGCAGGCAGAGGATTCCCCTGACCATTCCTTAGTTCTCCTGTAATGACTACTCTGGAGGCCATGATGGCATTTAGAAACTTGTCTCCTTGTTTTCTTTTGCTATTTTTTTTTTAACTTTTAAAGGATGAATTTATATATATATATATATATATATATATATATATATATATATATATAAAATCTATCTATCTATCTATCTATGTGTGTGTGTGTGTGTGTGTGTGTGTGTGTGTGTGTGTGTGTGTGTGTGGTGTGCGCTCGTATGTGTTTTTGTGTGTTGATGTGTAAATAATTCCAGAAAGCAATATTTGGTATTTTAGTACTTAACTAACTGGTGCCATAGCATCTTGCATTACACTTTATAACAATACAGCAATGGAGAAATAACATTTCTTTTTTGCATTTGCGGACCAGGTAAGTCCACTCCATGCATTGTCCCTTTTCAGGGGCAACCTAAAAGCACTCTCTGGTTAAGCGACTTGCTCAGAGTGACACAGAGGACAAATGAAGGTGGGAGTAATGAGCATCTGTACCCTGGACACAGAAAGTAGCTTACTAACAGCTCGGAGCTTTAGTTATCTGTATTAACTGCTAGACCTCTGTCAGTGTGCGTGTTTGTGTGTATGTATATGTGTGTGTGCATGTGGGTGTTTGTGTGTATAAAGGGTGGAGGTTGTAGTGGATTGCAGTATATGTGTTCAGACAGGAACAAGTTGAAATAGGTCACTCTAGCCATCATTTATTTATTTATTTGTTTATTTAATGTATTTATGCATCCATTCACTTACATTACTGGTTTCATATGGGTGTATTTCAGATGTTGGAGCTGCCAACAAAATGATTATTCTTTTGACTACTTTTGAGGTTGTGTTACCTGTACAATTGCATACATGTCTGTGAAGCACCAGATTCTTGTCTGGATTTATTCATCTGCGAGTAGTAAGGAAGGTAGGCTGAACAGCAGGTGCCTGTAGCTCTGCATCACAGCAAATTTATATGATTCCATCTTATTACTTATACGTCTACTGTTATTGGGACTACTACATATAACTGAACTTCATGTTATACTGAAAATGGGTATGTTTATGATCATTTATGATCATTTCCGATTAATTCCAGAATCCTTACTGTCTTAGAAAGTTAATAGCATATGCAGGACTGCTTCTGAGGTGTTGTGCAGTGTTAGCATCTGTTTACAAATGTAAATTCACAATGGAACACAACTGTTTGGTAGAATAAATTCCTTAAATTACTACCATGAAAACCTCATAAGAAAATTCCACACAATTAAAAAGATATAACCCTGCACAGAAATAAGTTAGCTAAAATAAGTGGAGGAACTCCTTTACATTAAAAAACTATAAAATGTATAATTATCATATAAATTCAGAATAAAAAGAGAAAATGAAGATGCCCATTCTATAAGTGCAATAAAGGCATGTGAGAATATGCATGGTTCAGATATTACCACATGCTCATAGATTATGAGGTACTCACTTTTAGCCTGGATGCCTCAAAATACCCCTGGAAATGAATTAATCTCTGTACCATTTGCATCATACTGTGTTTATCTTTATCTCTCCCTCTCTTTATATATATATATATATATATATATATATATATATATATATACCAAAATATATTTTTATCTGTATCTATCTATATCCCTCTTTCTTTCTCTTTCTCTCTCTCTCTCTCTATATATATATATATATATATATACGTATGTTTGTATGTATCTATATCTCTATATCTATATCTATTAAAAAATGAACAAGCACAGGAATCTGTCTAGTTCCAACTTCACCACCACAAGTGTGGAGGAAAAAATAAAAAAAGAAAAACTAGTGGTCTTAAAACTTCATTGATGAGCTCAGTTACTATAATTTCCAAAAATCATAAAACCCACGTAGTGTTCCAAAGCAACAAGTCTTTATTCATCACAGACAAGTAATTCTCAGCAACAAAGCACAGTATAATAAAAGAACAAGACAATACTCAATCAGCACAGTTACTTCAGAGTTCATAATCACAGGAAATATTTTAAAACAACATTGCAGGATAGTCTCAAATAAATACAGAAAACATCTAAACTAATCTTTACTATATTCCTATCTATATTTAAGAGAGATACTGTGCCCTAAGTCTTACAGACAACATGTGGGCAGAAATGATGATAATGGATGTTTCCAGGTCAAAGACAAAATACAAAGTGCAAAGTTTCTCTCTGAGAGAGTTATTAAATTAATATCAAACATTACTGCTGGGTCAACTTGGATGACATCACTCTTTGTCACTTGCCTTCATTTTCCAGGCTAACAGAAACTAACATCTCTGTGTTACAAATACCTATCTCTCAGAACTGTGCAGCTGCTAGGAAGTCATAAAGCAAGGAAACACTTTTACATTTTAAACCTAGTAATTAACTTCTCTCCAGGACAATAGAAAAAACTTCTAGCTCTAGACATCCTGTCTTCTTGCTGCATTGAAACTTAACTTTTAAAGCACATTGTAAAGCACTTAATTTCAATTTGTTTTCTTGAAGTTTTGCAAGTTAACTCTGTATGTTCCAGTTTTTACTATTAAAACATACATTTGCACAGGTATATAGTTTATATACATTTCTGTTCTTTTCCAGTAGGGTACACTGTGGACACATCCTTGAAGCTCAGTACTGTACAAACCCTGTTCAACACACACTTCTGTAGCAGTAGTTTAATATACACATAACATATAGCTCTGTATAAATTATATCAACATTCACAAATGACATAGAATTATTTACAAAATTCCAGATAGCTGGGCTGACAGTGTCAGAATTATCTTATTCTGTTATTGTCTCACCTCCCACCCACACTCTGGAAAATGCTGCTTGAATGTCAGCTTTAAGCTGCAAATACAGATTTGTTTTACTTTTATATTGTAGCCTGGGTCATGGCTGAAAAGGGTTTGTGAAGGAGCAGATCAGTTACCTGGTAAACAAATGAAGAAACAAGCAAACAAACAAATCAACACATGTATAACTGTTAACAAAGATATACTTTTAGTTGTTACATGAAAATATATCACTCTTAATACTTAAGAGTTATAAAGATTTATTGCACGGTATAATGCTTAAGGCATTTTCCTTAGAATCACAGTGTGCAGTGTCTGATTCTCACTTTTTGTAACTGTGTGATTATTGGCTAGGCATGTAATAATCTGCAGACTGATTGGTACCTATGAGCTTCACAACTATACAAACATGACTTTAGCAGTATATGTGCTTAGCTATTGCTTTAATTTAACGTTAGACTGTCCATGCCTGTGTTTTAATTTAAACCTGTTAAATGACTGACACAAGGTTCTGAGAATGCTAGTTATGTAAAGAAATGTTACAAAAAACACTTTCAGTGATTATGGTGTTTCCCTTTTTATTCACTGTGGTATAACCTCAGTACTGGTATATTTAAGTCTGGTGATGGGGCATGCTCTCCTCTTGGTTTGTTACTGAGTTTTCTCCCTGGAAAAAATCTTACTCCGAGGATCAATGATAGTGCTTTCAGTAATTTTTTTTTGTGGACTGGGACTTGAATAATTGCTGTTGATGTATCAACATGAATTTATTGTATCTACGACTTGGCTTCAGTACAAGGATAGCACTACCAATTAGGATTCAGTGCTTACTATGCCTTCAGACCTGATGGACACTGTGGAAGCTTCTTTATATTTACCAGAGATACTATCACCTCTAGGCAAATCCTCCATGACCCTAATACTAAACTTACTGAACTCCAACATACCCTTAATAACTATCAAGTTATAGCTTGCTATAGGACATGGTTCATTATGAAAAAATACCTTTATATTAGGTGATTTTAATTATTATTCCATTAACGTGTGTCCTATACCTCTACCCAAAAACAGGAAGAACATGAATAACAGGAGTAGGTTCAGGAAATCCCATTCATAATAAAATCATACTGTTTTGGAGGGAATGAGAAAGATCATTGTTTTCCCACTAAAACAACTGATTTATTCTAGAAATAGTCTCAGGAAAAAGAGAACCCTTCACAGGGACTATCCAAAGTCACCCTCTCCTCAGAACCAGAATTGGAAATGTGTGGAGATATTGCTTCATCTGCCCCTTCACACTCCTTTTGAGGTTCAAACTCTTAAATCTCTTCAGCAAAAGAGAAATCACTTTTTCTTTTAACAGAACCAGTCATAGGTTGAGAGTTGCACTAAACCCTGATCTAAGCTAAAAAAATTACTCCTGTTCAGTGTCACTGAAATAGAAGACATACGTTTAGTTTTTTGTTTCTTTTTGTCAGGAATTCCTGAAGAAACAGTTCCAGAATTGCTAGGAATCACTTCTGTAGGGATGGCCACAACTTTCTGGCTACGCAGAGAGGTATTCCCTGCCCCTTCTCCCAGGATCAACAAATGCTTGACAAGTGCATACCAGCAGTCACAGAGGATTTGTCTAACCCCTGGTCAATGGTGGCTAGAGAGATGCACCCGTGAGACCCCAGAAAAAGATGAGTGGTTTGAGGAACCAGTTTTGTCCACAGCAGTGTCACCATCCTGCGGCTGAGGAAAAATATCAATCTGCTGTGGTGGCAAAAGCTGCTTAACAATCTTTTTCTTTTTGTGGCTGGAAGAAGGTACAATGGATAAACTGGTAGATTATTTCATGGTTAAGCCAAAAAAGTGCCTGCTTCCTGGGTAAGCTTAGCAGCAGTAGTTGGTAAAATAAGTAAGTTGTACCAAAGTAATATTTTCCCATATAAACACACTAAAAATCACTTACCTCAGCACCCAAAAGTACAACAACACCAGTTTCTCCACAGAAAAAAGTGACAGTCCTGTTTAAAAGTAAACAAATGCCACATGGCATTTAATAAAAAACTTTTTCCCAGTTAAAATATAAATATTTAAAAAAAAATAAGTCTTCTGTCACAAAAAATAAAGTGGAAATTTTTCTTCCTCAAATGGGACTTATTTGCCAAGCAATGGAGATGACATTTGATCCTCGCAAGTATGCAGAGGTGAACTGTCTTTGGCGTCAAGAAAGCTCTGAAGGGCATGGAGCCCAGACTTGACTTTTAGTCAGCTCAAGTCGAGCTGATTAATAGTTTGGTAATGTAAAAAGTGCCGTGAAGCTGTTGTGTCCTTGTCAGGACAAAATCATATAGCTTAGGCTACTGTAGATGTGATCAAATGAAGAACATCATACCCAACTTCTCCCAGCTGGTGTAATTCGAGTTTCTCAGCAACACTGTCTTCTATCATCATTATTGTCTTTGTCCATCATAGACTACACAGGGAGACAGCAGAGAAAATTTTCAGTATTATGGCCAAGTTACCCAAAGTCAATATGAATATAGTTTTGGGTAGGCCAAGAAAAATAGGCTATGCCTAAAAGAACTAACATGGGCAACTACAGTAAATGAGTGAGTAGGCAAATAAATGAATGCATTAATTAATTAATTAATTAATTAATTAATTAATTAATTAATTAATTAATGCATAAATAATAAAAAAAGACATGTTTAAGAATGAAGGAGGCCCTTAATAAAATGAAAAAAGTGAGCATGATCTTACAACACAGTTCATCAGGAGTAAGGGAAAGAATGCATGGAATAAACTACCTCCGCAACAACCTGGCCAAACCAACAAAAATTACTAATACCTGTGGTTGACATTGCCATTCAGAGAACAGGAAGGAGGTGATAAAGCTTTGCTTTAGCACAGTCTGTTGCTGTAGAGCAGAAAAGATACTGCATGTTTATCACTTTAAATAGAAAAGTTCATGAAAATAGAATTTAAAAGTGCAAAATGTGCAAAACAAGCTAAAGAATGCAGACAGACATTCAATCCAAAGGTTGTAGCCAAGGACACGGGTAGATTGCAGACATATATATTAATTCCCTGTGCTGTTCCATAATTCTATTTATGTTTTATTAAGTATTATAGCTTCACTTAATTTGCCTGGGGTGAAAAATAGTTTGTCTTCATTTCAAATATTTCATTGCACAAAATGTTCTAAGCAGACGTGCACAACCAAGCAGAAAGTGTGTCATCATTCAGATATTCCGCCTACTTTGATCAGGATTTTTAAATTATAAGCCTTTTTAATTTCGGTCACACACAGAACTATTAAACATCACATAGGATTTATATTATGTTCTGATAAGTTTTATTGCATAAAATCAAATACATGGTCTGATTGTTATAGCTACTTGTGAACACCAGAATATTATGTATCCCAGGAAACTTTGACATGTTTATTTATGACTATTTTGCAGTGAAATTAAGCAGTCATTTATACCAAGTATAAATATTATCACGTAACTATAATTTCTAACCTTTTATAAATGTACAGCATATTTCTCCATAGTGCACACAACAAACAAATCAAATGATCAGGAAATGATTTGTTTAATATGGCTAAAATGCAACATTTTCCTGTCATGCCACATAATAGCTACTTTTAAGCATGTTATCCGATAAAAACAAAAGGGCAAAATAATCATCTGCGTCTGATGGTACGATGACCACTAATATTATTTGATGGTATGATTACAAAGACCTGTACTAGACAATCTAGGATGCTGTCTTGAGCGAAAGAGAGAGAGAGAGAGACAGAGACTCAGAATATAAACTGTCATGCACCTAGCAGCTACTATAAGTTTGTCTGAAGAGGGGTAGTTTGAACCAAGTGGGGGGGAAGGAGATGAGACCAGAGCTGGATCATAGTCAAATGGGGCCCAGGCAGGGTAATGCACTGTCTGCCCCCCAACTATGCCAATATCCTATTACTTGACTGCCTCTCCTCAATTTCCATAAAACACTGTTCATACCTGTGAATGAGCATGACAGTCATTTATTTAATTTACTTTTACAGTTATCGCAGAGATTTGGAATTAAAACTGTCATTTAAATTTTTACAGCAAGATCAGTGACAGCCATTTGACAAGCAAAGCAAACGTCTCACACTGAAAAGAGACTTACCATGAGCAGCAGTAAACATCTCTTTCTTTGAAACTCACATTTGCTGAAAATGCATCTGGCAATGCATTAAACCACAAGGCATGCGCTGGGACTCATAGTCAAACATATAGTGAAGCACTAATTAGTGCCTATGTGAAGGACCCATGGATTCAAAACATGAATGTGCAATGCATTTGCTAACAGCTTGGAACACATTTTATAAGGAATGGACAAAATTACCACTATCCTCTTTGCTGAAGAGTTTTGCACAGTGCTAAAATAACAAGGAGGCAAAGCCCAAGTTTTAAATATCATTTTCTTTTATCTGGTGCTAACCAGGTAAACTCACAGTACAAAGTACATCTTTTCAGGGATGACCCAGGAGTACTGAATGGGTGACCTGGTCAAAGGCACACTAAATAAATGTGGGTGAAATGATTCAAACCCTGAGCATTTGACTACAGGAAGCAATTTGTTAATACAACAGAGTCTTAAGCAGCAGACAACAATAATTAACATGAAATAAATTTTCTGAACAACAAGTGTGAAACTGTAGTTTATCCTTATTGGTTGACTCTTATCCTCAGTGATTTATCAGAAAAATGAAAACACTAAAAGAAGGTGTGGAAGTTAGTACAGTGGATTAATGGACTGCTTACTGCAGTCAAGGGTACAAAGTTTGACCCTTTGCAGCTCCATTTGCCTGCTATGTGAGTTACTTAATCAGACAGTGCTACTGGGACTTGATAAATAGACAATTATTATTGTTCTTTTCTGAACAATAATAACTACTATAATGATTGATGTTCGAGAATAATTGTAATTCCCAGTGATTTACCTGTTTTCTATAGTTATTCTGTAGGGCATTTTTGGAGGCAAAACCATCCTGGGCACACACACACACACACACACACACACACACACACACACACACACACACACACACACACACACACACACACACACACACACCTTGTGCTGTACTCCTACTCAACTGCAAAATCAAAAGATCTCCCTTGCAGCAATCTCCTGTCTCAAATGCTCCTGTGCTCTACAAAAGAATGTTCAAAATCTTTCATATAAGAGAAGATTCCATGTCCTCAATGCTCTTGTGCATTGCAGAAGAGTCATCACAATCTGCAATGTAAGTAAATCTTTCAAGTATAGTGAATCTCCTGCTCCTCAGCTCACAAAAAAATTCAAATCTCCTGCACAGATCACTGCTGATGCTGTGCTGGCATCCTGTTGTGATGATGTTCAAGTGATTCTTCTCTTGATGCTGGTATTTCCAGGAGTGCAATCTCCTGTGCTGATGTGCTTGATGCTGAAATGAGATCTAAGAGTGGGTCAGCCCCCCCCCAGCCAAGACCAGGCCCTTGTGCTGCATCCAGCCCTGGATGAGACATGGGACAGTTCCAGGGTTTTGTAAGGACAGGATAAGTGAAAATGACCATTGCAGGAAGAAGCAGTCTGCTAAGTAGGAGAGATCTGTAGGGGTCAAGTTTTATTGTTGCAGGAGCTCATGGACAAATAAGCAAGAAATCATGGATAGTTTTCTAGATCAGCATAGTATGTGGCCATGGTAGCTGTAGGCCAAAATAGTCTTGATGAAATAGGTAAGATACCCTCGTATTCTCTTCCTGGGTGTCTCACATGGTGGCTGCATTGAGATTTATTTAAACTTTAAGTGATATCTGATTGCTAATTATAAATAAAAGAAGAGAGCAGGTAGAAAAAGGAGTTATTTCAGGCTTTGGAGAAGCCAGGTAGTGGCAGTGTAAGGCCAGGAGGACAAGATACCAGAGCCCTTAAGTGAGGCAGGACACTAAATCAAGCAAGTAGGCAGAGTGTTGGTAATGGGGTATGTAGCTGATAGCGGGTTTCTAATTAGGGTCAAATCGGATGCACTGCAGTTCTAGTTCCAGAGTCAGAGCTGAAGTTTAGGAATCAGAGCACCTGTGCAAAGAATCTAATAGGACGTAAAAAAAAAATAGGCAGTTGAAAGTTGCAGTGGGAAAGGGCTGATGGGGGGGAGTGCAAAGGAGTATAAGAAATCAGGAGTCAGCAGCTGATATATCTCTAGATCAGTGCAGCATATTTGGCGGACAGAGGGATCCATGTGTGTGAGTTTTTTCATGGCATCAAATCAATTCTTTGTGTTGGTTATAAGAGGGCTCCTGAATCTATTGAATGCTTTTCTGTTCCACCTGTGGCTCAGTGCTGTTGTGGATTTGATTTTTGCATGGAAGGAATTGTAAGCTGTGATGGAAGTTTGCAGGGAGGCATACCTCAGGTGACCTGTAGGGGGATGGCATAATGCTTATGGTGTCTACCTCATACACACAAGATAGAGAGTTTGAGTCTCCCCTTGGGAAGGATGGCTAGGCTTATAAAGACCTTGTACAGTCATTTGTTTAGTAATCACCTATGAACCTTTATTTTGCATTTATAGGTTTTCACAGTATTCATATCATGTCCTATTAGATTCTTTCTTCCTGAACTGTTCCCTTCATTTGTCTCTACCCGCTCCGTTCACCCTGTGGGCTCACTCCGCTCCCCTACCCTGCCCCCTAATCTCACCCGCCCCATCACCTCTACATTTATTCTTCCCATACTCCTCCCACTCATATCAATTAACTAATCATAGTTCTCTCCTCATCACCCCACCCACTCTTACTCCTCCCACTCCACTATCCCCTACACCTCTCTACTCTTAGTCTCCTCCTCTCCTCCTTGTAAATTAATATAACCCCATCTACTTCCATACCTCTCCTCCTCAATAGCCAGTTCACTTCCACTATACTACTCCCTTCAATACTCCCCATTCTAAACATGCCCTCCCCAATCCTCTATACTGTCCGGGTCCCTTGCTCCCTTCTTGTACTACTAATTCCTCTTTACTATGCTAGTTCTTACTCTTCCAAAGTACCCCCATGCCTACCTTCTACTCAAACTATCCCTTACACTCACCTGCAACCACTTTTATGCACTCATTTCCACTCTATATCCTCTTCTCTTATTCCACCTAACCTACTGTACATATTCAATCCCAAACACTTCTCCACCACAACTAAAACTTTTACCCATAATCTATTGCTAGCCCCAACCAGCTTCCTATTATACAAACCCAAAAGGCTAAAAGTTATTTCCTGTAATGTCCTGGCCTTATCCGGAGATATCCATCCCAACCCCGGCCCTTGTCTTACTACAAACAACTCCTTCCCCCCAACCCTACTTCTCCCACTATATATAACCCTTTCCTCCCATCCCCTTCTTCTTCTGCCTTCTCTTACAACACTCAAGTTCTTCACAATCAATGCCCAGAGCCTTAACAACAAAGTACACCAAGTATAAGCTTGGATTAGCCACAACCAACCTGACATCTTAGCCATATCTGAAACCTGGCTAAAACCCCATATTGCTGACTACGAAATCTTACCTCCTGGTTTCCATATACACAGAAATGACCGATTAAATAAAAAAGGTGGCGGCTCTGCTCTAATCTACTCTAACCTTCTTTCCTTAATCCCTCTTCAAACCCTAACTCCACAATTCAAAAATACTGAACTAACAGCAAGTCTCATACGATTGAATAAACATAAGAATATCTGCATTATTTCCCTATATATCTCCCTAGGTGACAACATCTCTACCATTAAAGATATTCTTCATTGGGCCACAACTGAAATAAAGTATGAAACCTACATTCTAGGTGACGTTAATATCGATTGGAATAAAATCAACACTCCTTCTCCCTCCCTATCCATTAACCTCTACAACTTCACCCAAGTAATCCACTCAACCACCCGTCCTAACAAAATTCACCCCCCAGGATCCATTATAGACTGGATTCTAGTCACCCATCCAAACAAAATAATTCTCTCTGGCACTATCCCAGACACCTTTAGTGACCATCTCCCTGCTTTCATTCATCGCTCAGCTAACTCCACCCAATATCAACACCATTACATTCCCACTTGCAGTCTTAGCAACTTCAACCCCACAACTTTCTCAAACATTTTTAAACAAATGAATTGACAAATCCTCAATACTCTTCCCCTTGACAAAGCTGTAGAACATTTCAACTCTGTCTTCCTAAATACTCTTAACTCCCTATCCCCTCTAAGAAACAAACGAGTCAAAGCTAATACTGCTCCTTGGCTGCCCAAAGAAACAAAACAAATCATGCACCACAGGGACAAATCCTGGAAGCTTTACCAGAAGAATAAAATGCCTACTACCTTGCTCCAATACACACAACTCCGCAACCATGTAAAAAAACTAATCACCATGGACAAAAAAAAAACTACTACAATAAGCTTCAGTCCAACAATAATAAAAACCCTAAACAATTCTGGAAATCAGTTAATTCCCTTCTCCATCCAGGGTCCAGGAATAATCCCTGCTCTGACCCTAGTATAACTGACATTGAACTGAGCTCACATTTCAACTCATTCTTTACAGAATCCATAGCTAACCTAACCAAAACTTTCCCGAACAACAATCCACGCAACTCTCATTCTTCACCACCCAACAACCCTAATAACTGTCCCCTTAATTTCCAGCTCAAACCAGTTTCAACCATTATTATAAAAAGGCTCATATCCAAACTAAAGCCATGCTCCAATGCCCCTGATAACATACCCTCCTCCTTCCTCAAATGTGCTGCTGATGGTATTGCTCTCCCAGTCAGTATCCTAATAAATAGATCCTTAAAAGAGTCATATGTACCCAAACTCTGGCGCTCAGCCTACATTCTTCCTCTTCACAAAGGAGGCAAAAACACCAATATTTCCAATTTCTGCCCCATTGCCCTACTCTCTCCAATATCCAAAATTCTAGAAAAATGTGTCCACCACCAACTTATGCCTTTCTTAACCCAGAATCAACTCCTAACACCCACCCAACACAGCTTCCGCCCCGGCCACAGCACCATAACTGTCCTACTCTCCTTCCTAGAAACAGTCAATTGGGCCTGAGATTCTGGACTCCTAGTATCCACAGTACTCCTAGATCTCTCTAAAGCATTTGACACCATTTCCCGCAAACACCTTCTCTTTTACCTCGCCAACCTTAATCTCTCTGCTAATACTCTATCCTGGTTCTCCAGTTACCTATCAGACAGATCTCAAGCTGTCAGATAGAAGAACTCTACTTCTTCCTTCTTACCAACACCCACCGGCGTTCCCCAGGGGTCCATCCTCAGACCCATGCTTTTCAACATCTTCATTAATAACCTTCACACTGTCATCCCTGACACAACAGTTATCCAATACGCTGATGACTCAACTTTAGTCTGTGCTGCCTCTAACCTTCCTGAACTACTGACTAAAACCCAAACAGCATTTTCTACCACTGAGAACTGGATGCACCAAAACCATCTCTCTCTCAACTCAAATAACTCAAAAATACTACTTTTCCCTCCCTCCAGGGCTTTCTCTTATGACAAAAATGCTTTCAAAGTCCTAAGCCAAACCAACGCTGCTATAGAAGTGGTCCCTTTTGCAAAACTTCTTGGCATTACCATAGACGAACACCTTAAATTTGATATCCACATACAACAAGTTAGGTATGCTCTATAGGAATAACCACTTTCTCTCCAACTCCTCAAGGCATCCTATAGCAACTACCTACCTCCTACCTTCTTTACTATATGGAGCCCCTCTTCTAACTAATCTGGCTTCTTCCAACACCTCCAAACTTGAAAATTGCTATAATAAGATCTCTAAATTTGCAACTAAATCCAAAACCTCAACTCACCACTGCCTTACCCTACAATCTCTGAACTGGCTAGAACTCTCTAACCACCTAGACTATCTACAACTAACCATCGCTCACAAATTAATATTTTACCCAGATAAATGCCCAGCCTTAACAAACATCCTCCCCCCATACATCCCAAACAGATCTCTGAGATCTGAACACCAACATTTAATTTCTATCCACAAACCCAAATGTCCTGCTGGCCAGCTTCTACTCTCTTTTTCCTCTAGGCAAGAAATGGAACTCTGTCCCTCCTTCACTTAGGACTATACCAAACTCAGAAACCTTCAAGACCCAACTTTTCTCATACCTGTCATCCAAATGGAAATGTTCCTGCTTACACCCTACCTAAATTTAAGAGAATTCCCCAATGAGTTCTTCATACTCCTTGCTCCACTCTTCCCTCTAACTTATATTTCTATTCTCCTAAAACAGACTTAAGCTGTCGGTCAATGATTAAGCATTCTCTCACCTGACTCCGGGTATGTAAATATTGTAAATATCACAGTATTTCTACTGTCTGAACAGCAAGTATTTACCTTACTTAATTAGAACATCTGCATGCAAACTGTCCCCCCCTTCTAGTTTAATAACACAAGAACCTTAGATCTTTTATTTTACAGGCAGTTGATCATGCTGCTCTGAATGGCAATACCTGTAAACTGTGTTCTCTTTTATCTGTTAACTGTGTTTTATGATGTCCATTTTATACATTTGCATTTCCTTACGGTATGAATTTTATACATGTATCATACCTTTAACATTATGTAACCATTATTGTATTGCTTATGGAGCTTTTCTCCCCAGGCCTCCACTGAAAATGGGCACTTTCTGGCCCAGTGGACTTCCCCGGTAATCACACTGAAAATAAATAAATAAATAAATATAGCAGCAAGCTGATGTTTGTACGCGGTTACCTTGCAGCAGATCAGTTTAATGAGCAGTAGACACTTCTGATGGGGGGAGGTAACTTCAAGTAAGAGATTGATATTGTAATTTAAATCAGGCACGGGTTTCATTATCATTATATGACAGTAGCATACAATAGGACGACATTTTTATGTATCTGAAATTATGCTGTCTTATTCATCCTCTGGTTATAGTGTTATTACATTCTCTGTTTCCATTAATTAAAATTACTTGTTTAGGCCCTCATGATAGGCTGAAGGCCCTAATCTGTATTATATTGCTCGAAGTTTCTATTACAGAAGGTATTTTAACATATTGTATTTTCTGATAAGCTGAGTGCTGGTTTGTGTGGTGTCTTTGTGTAAGTCGTTGTTTAATAGCTATGAAGACTAGTTTAAGTTATGGTGTGTTTCTTGGATTGTTTGGTAATAAATTATAGTACTCATTTCTCACTGCATTAATAGCATTATATGATAAAGTGACCTGCAGATTGTGGTCTCTTTTGAAGTGATTTGTTGTATCTCATTTAAATTCATTGTCTTGACTTGTGCGTATGTGCAAGTAACAACTGTTTTGCTTGAGGTTTTTCAGCAGTGGTCTTTCAAGCCTGTACTAAACTGCCATTTCATCAGCAGCTGACTCAGTTCAAAGGTCATTCGATCCTCATTGCTTACTTTTTCATCACTGACAGCCAGGAAACTGCAATTCTTTGTCAGGAATCTGGATCTGCAGTGTTACAGACAAATGCTGTTGTGATACAAGAACGGTTCATTTTATAAAAAATAAATTGCCTCATACACCCACTGTATTTAGGGTTGCCACCTTTTCAAATGCCCAAAATGGGACATTTGTGGTACAAACGTCAGATTTTGCAGGCCGACACATACACCAAGAACAGAACTTCACTTTTTTGCCTAGATAAAAGCTTATTCTTGTAATGTTTTAGTTGCTTATTCTGTTTCTTATAACATTTAGGTGGTTCAGATACAGAATAACTGTTTTATGCAACTATTACATAAACTATAGGAAATAATTTTGTCCTAAAATCTCAGGACATTTGCCATTTTTACAAATTTTTTGCAGGACACAACTGCCCAAAGAGGGACTGTCCCTCGCAAAGTGGGACAGGTGGTAACCCTAACTGTATTTACCTCTCCATCCAAATACAGACCCACTTAAACTGATAGTCAGAACACTTCTCACTGTGTCGAACTTTACTAGTGCATAAAGAAATCTAATCTAACTGCATCTGTGTCCCTGCATCAAGCATGTCAAAATCTATTTACAAAGATCATAGGATATCAAAATCTCCTATTGCCTATATCCTTAAAAAATGTACATACCCAAAATGCATTTTTCTTAATAATTAAAAATTTACCATTACATATTGTTTTGGCCACTGATTCATGTGAACATGTTTATTACTGTATTAGTGATCCCACTAGTGATATTAGTGAGTATCCATTCTCCTAGTATTAAATTCCTGAAATATAATAAGAAAAAATTACTAATTTTCCTCAGTGATATAGTTAACAGGTTTTCATCATTATTTCTTTCACTTCCCATCTGGCTGACCCATTATAAATCTACCATTCAGCCCTTTGCTTGCTGGTACTTACAAATGATGAGCTATAGAACATTCTTGTTTCTTGACCGGAGATGTAGCTTCACTCTTTAGAGGGTGCCGACTGTGAAATGATGGGATATTTTTTGCTGCATTCTTTCTTATAGGAATTTCATCAAATGGCCATAACCTGGCTGATCCTTCACTGTCATCTATGGGATCATACTTTGGTAATGACAACATTGTTCTCGTTCATTTCTATCCCATAATCTGATTTTCCATCTCAAAAGCTAATTTTCCCATTAGCCACAAGACGGAACTGTCCTAAATTGAGTATTTTGTCCAAAGATAGTCATATTTACATTTATCAAAGTTATGAGTTTGCATTTAATCTGGGAACTGTTTGTTTTTAAGTCTGCCAGTGTTCAATATTTGGGGCTTCATTTTAGCATCTGTAGAGTACACTTCAATGACAGCATTGCTGTTACTGGATAGATCTTTCCTGAGGGTTAAAGAGTGACACAGGGGGTGGGTAGATTTAGGGTCTCCTCTTAGCTTTCAGGGAATGGGTAAGGGGATGATGCACCTATGATGAATTCTGGGATGGTGTCTAGCAGACAGTCAAAATGTTTTTTTTTTTAATTAATTATTTTTTTATTAATTTGTACAATTTTGGTCCTTCCCTGTGTCTCCCACTAATGTTGTCAACTCAAGATCCAAAACCTAACATGAAACAATGTGAACAGGACTATATACATGCAATAATATGAAGAAGTAGCAGGTATGCTTTGGTGCATGAGCTGCAGCGAGTGTGTGTGTGGTGTGTGTGTGTGTGTGTGTGTGTGTGTGTGTGTGTGTGTGTGTGTGTGTGTGTGTGTATGTGTGTGTGTGTGTGTGTGTGTGTGTGTGTGTGTGTGTGTGTGTGTGTGTGTGTGTGTGTGTGTGTGTGTGTGTGTGTGTGTGTGTGTGTGTGTGTGTGTGTGTGTGTGTGTGTGTGTGTGTGTGTGTGTGTGTGTGTGTGTGTGTGTGTGTGTGTGTGTGTGTGTGTGTGTGTGTG
This sequence comes from Protopterus annectens, assembly GCF_019279795.1. Lineage (NCBI taxonomy): Eukaryota > Metazoa > Chordata > Ceratodontiformes > Protopteridae > Protopterus > Protopterus annectens. Next base: position 867,398,497 of record NC_056735.1, read on the forward strand.
TGTGTGTGTGTGTGTGTGTGTGTGTGTGTGTGTGTGTGTGTGTGTATGTGTGTGTGTGTGTGTGTGTGTGTGTGTGTGTGTGTGTGTGTGTGTGTGTGTGTGTGTGTGTGGTGTGTGTGGTGTGTGTGTGTGTGTGTGTGTGTGCGCGCGCACGCGTGTGTGTGTCTCTCTCTACCTCTCTCTGTATGTGTGGCCATTTAGTATGCACAGGAGTATTAACTGAGACTATTCTGGTCTTAGACTACTGCCACCCACAAAACCAGAGAAAAAGTTAACAGCAGCTAAATACTCAAGCTGCCTTGACTAACATCCCCTTGTCAGGGAGTCTAATTGGGCTAAGACCATTAGCAGCACAGCTGAGTACCTTATCCCATGTTACTGGGCCAGTTTCATATTACTGCTTTTGCACTACGACAACAAAACACTTACTGTGATTTTTAATGCTTTTGTTTTAATGCCTGAGTAAGATGTTTTGAACATTTCGTTACTATTTTCAGTTTTTAGCATTTTTTCACAAATATATAATTATGATGTGGATTTAACCTATGTTGTCTTCGAGTTAATCAACACTTTCCCTACCAATCTCTACTTAAACATTATTCCTCAATCATCAAAGTAGTATTTTTTCCTTTCACCTATGTTACCCTGGAAAACAGAGCGTGCGATTTGATATAGCCTTGAGTGGTGACACAGAGATATTGTCTATCCGGTACTTGTTCTTCCCTTGTTGGCACTCAGTGACCATTACTCATATACTGTATGGTTGTTGTTACTCATATACTGTATGGTAAACTGTAAAAAAAATAACCATGAACCCCAAAAAGACAAAACTCATATTTTGTGGTACCCACCAAAACCTCAGCAAACTACCATATCTCCTCACGGGGTTCCTATTAGATGACCAAAGACACATTCTTTTGAATGTGTCTTGGTCGAACTTGAAAAGACGAAAAGGCAAAATGACGAAGCGGCATATAAGCGAATTCTTTCCCTGAGAAAGAAATTGCTTGGCTGCGTCCGTTACTTTGCTATTTTCGTCACTGTAGTGCGATCATGGAGTTGGTATATTTTAGTAGGGGGGTGTGGGGGGAGAAGCCCCCCCACTTTATGTTATGTTTTAAGTGTTTTTTTTATTTGGAACAGCAATTTTTTTCCCTTGGAAAAAAAAAATCTCTGTTCTAACTATTCGAGTTTGTATGCTTTCGCTTACATGGGGTCGATAAATCATTGTTCGCTTTTCTACGCATTTGATGATTTAATATAGACCCTCCTCACCATTTATGTATAACACCCAACCCACTGAATGGGTCATATACCTAGGAGTAACTCTTTTTTCCCAACCTAAAAGTTGCTACATGCATTAACAATTTAAAAGCTAAAATAAAGTCTATGCTCTTTGGCTGTCATCAAATATTACAGTCCATCATACCAAAAGGAAGGAATGTCATAGGTAAAAACATCCACCAATGCCAACTAGAAAACACCCTGCCTTTACTAAGCTACTCCTCCACTAAAAGCTTCAAAGACACACAAACTCTCTCTAACAAAATATGCTGATTAATTCTACTATCCCCATAAACAGGCATCAATGCATCACTCTTCATCAAGTCAAATGATTTCTCATAATGGAGAGAGCTGATCTTCTTATCTGCCTTATCCACAAAACTCTGTATAATGAAACGCTCTCCATTCTCACACATAAAAGTAAAGATCCCCTTACCAGCTTCATTCAGAAAAGTACAATGCCCAAGTACTTATTAAACACGTTGTCCTCTTCATAACATCCCTTTCAAGTTCTGGTACCTAATCTATTGAACTCATTCCAACCTGACCTTTGCAACATGAAAAACAAAGCATTCAGAGATAAACTTTTTATCTATCTTAGAAAGAGCTCTACCTGCATATACCTAATGTCTCCCTCCAGTAACCTAAGCTGACTCCACGAATATGCATGTGCCGCACATGTTGCTCAACACTACTCTATCTCACCCTCACACTGCCCCAACTAACACAACTACCAGTCCTACTCTAATATCCCATCCTTCATGTCGAACCACTATCAATCTCCCACTAACATTGATGCCTTTATAGCGAACCATCTGCTAAAGCCTTTCCTGATATTTTGTACATATGTATATATATGCATATTTTTGTTATTCTATACTGTATGGGTATGTAATATATATGGGAAAAACTCATCTGTTATACGATTAAGTATATATATATATATATATATATATATATATATATATATATATATATACTTGTAATCTACACTGTACTATTTTAGTTTCTATTCTATAAAACTATTGTACTGATGTTCTGTAACTCCTAGGCTGTAGCTGATATGGGTGAATTTCTGTCAGACATGTTATTTAGCTAATGCTAGAGCTATTTAGGGGAGTGATGGAGGGTAATTTACTTTGATCTGAAGTACTTAGCTTTATGCCTACATATGACTTGTTTAGTAATGTTCATTAGCTTAGTATATTACTCCCTTGAGTTAGGAGTGAGTAATTCTTTCCCCTGAAATTCCAAGCTTCATCACATAAATGCATAGAGTTTTCAAATATTGAGAGTACCAGTCAATTTTATTACATTTAAATAGCCTAGAGATTATAGGGAAGTGTGCATTTTGAGGGTCTAGTAAAGGTTGTGAAAAGAGGTTGGCAACAGAGTTTGAATTAGTGAGGTTGTGAATTGGGGAACAGTGAATTGTGGAAAGATGGGCTTTCAGTCTAGTTATTTTTGTGGGAGCTTTGGTTCTATTGGAAATAGTTCTAGGGGAATATTTTATTTTTAGATATTGTATGTGAAATGTTAAAGGGCAGTTGTCACTGGAGGAGGGGGTAGGTGATTTATGATAATGGATATATTGTTGTGGTGGGAGGTAATTATGAAGTCAAGGTTTGAGTGGTGGTGAGTTTTAAAATTAAGTCTGGTAGGCCTAGTCACCATTTGAAGGATTGTAGGGCTAGCAAGAAGCTCTGTCTTGTCAAGGTGTAAGGATAATTATATAATTATATGCTTGTCTGATAGGATGTTTGTCAACAGAGCAGTGAATTTTGCCAGGGAGTTGGTGAGGTAGATCAGCAACATAAAAATAATGGTAGCCATTGGTTTGAAGTCTAGTAATATTATATATTTGGGTTGATGGTCATTGGTGGAGTTGGCTTGTGCTACTACACACAAGTTGAGTGTTGGCCTGTGAAGCTGCATGACACCACCTCCATTACAAAGAGCGGGGTGGGAATTAGTGTGGTAATTAAAGTCTTTGATGAAATGGTTTAAGTTATGGTGGTCATTTCTGAGACAAGGTTCTGTAATGATAACTGGATCAGGGGAGTTTGAAGAAAGAAAGGCACTGATTTCATCAAGTTTGTTGCAATAAGTAGTGCACAGGACAGATGTGACTCTGATGTTACAGAAGATGGACAATTTTGCTGGAAACTGCTGTGGTGCTGGTATTGTGTAGGTAGTGGTTGGCTCGCTGAAGTTGGATGAAGTAGAACTGAGAGGAGATGTAGATAGACTGAGAAATAATGAAACAATGATGGGATGCTGGAAGTAGGAGGGAGTAGAATACCGAGTTTGTGTGTACCTCTTGTTGATATGGGTAAGTGGGAGATGGGAGTTGAGCGAGGCTTGCATTTACTAGCATAACTATTGCTGAAGTAAAACAAAGTCAGCTGTATGTCTGAGTGATGTTACTTTTTCCTTTATAGCATTTGTTAAGTTAAAATTGTACAGAATTTGTTGTAAATGTAACTTTAGTAAAATATTTCTTTTGTTTAGGGAGGTAGAAGTTAGCAGTGGCAGCAGGAGAATTTTGTTAGTCAGCATAACATATGATGTCCTGATCCAGTAGCATTTTCAGTTTTGGTTGTACATTTTGCACCACTGAAGTTACTAGAGATTCTTTCTTTTGTTTGTTACTTTCTGATTAAATATGAGTCATGAAAGAAATGGAATACTGGCCTGCTTATCCTTTTATACACACTGATGCTGTGTCACAGTTCACCTGAATTCTGAATTGGAAGCAGAATTTGAATGCTACATTCATGTGGAGGTGGGGGATGGGAGAAGTTCCACACCCTCCTCATGCAGACAGTTTCATCTTTGCAGCCTTTTATTGAATACTGTCAGCTGTGAGGTTAGTGACCTCAGAAAACATGGGATTTTCCCATGTAGTGACTTATGTCAACACAGTACATTTTCACATTTGGTGATAGTTGCAAAAGTGTCCCTTGCACACACAGTGTGTACTGCTGTGGTCATCAACTATGCATGAAATATTGACAATATGTTTCTTTTTATTTATTGTTACTCCAAGAGAATAGCCGCGGTGGTGCAGCGGTTAGTGTTGTCCTCTCACAGCAAGAGGCTCTCCCGTTCGATTCTTGGCTGGAGCGCCTTCTGTGTGGAGTCTGCATGTCCTCCCCATGGTTGAGTGATGTTAAAGACACGCAGGTAGGTGTGAGCGTGAATGGGCGTGCCTTCGTTGAAATATGGGCATTGAGCTGGCAACTTGGCACCTTAAAAATCCACTGCCAATCATGAGCGGACCGGAGTTCCGCTGTGGCAACCCCTAACTGGGAAAAGCAGAAAGTCAAGTTACTCCAAGAGAATAATACTAATGTAAAATCAGACAACATATCAACAGATTTTGCAGAAGTAATATATAAGTTTAAAAGTATATAGTGAGAACACAGTAACAGTCACAATGCCGAATAAACTCGTATTTATGAAAAGCTCAGTATATTTAACAAATTTATATACAGTCGATCTTACCTTTTTGTGACATTATACAGCACTTATAGCATTTGCAGGTTAATATCTGTATGATGGCGCTGGGCAGCACATGATTGTGCTGGTTACTGATGAGCATGTGACTCATTCCATTCCTGTAGTTTTACTCTCGGATTTATTTAATATGCATCTTACAAATTACAGTGAAAGTAGGGTTGTTATGTACTTACTTTACTGCAGATGTGACGGTGAAAATGGCAACAGTGATACTATTAATCAGTTTCTAATTTAGGATGGAAACATTTGTCTTTGCATCATATTCAGGTCAACATGTAAAGCAGTAATGCTGCTGTTCTAAGGTATACATGAGCAAAGAATTCGCTAGCATCACTCCCAGTAAAGCACTGCGACTTCTTCTTTCAGCTTTTCCAGGCTAGGGGTCACCACAGCGGATCACCTGTCCACTCATGATTGGCAGTGGAGGTTTACAGTGTTGAGTTGCCAGCCCAGCGCCCAACCTTTCACAGAAGGCACACACACACACACACACACACACACACACACACACACACACACACACACACACACACACACACACACACACACACACACACACACACACACACACACACACACGCACTCACACCTAGGGCCAATTTGGAGTGTCCAATCCACGTACAAAAAATTTAGGATATGAAAATTGAAAATGTCTGTGTTTTTCTGTATTAATCATAATCACTGAAGTAATGCATGAGGATAACTTGGTAACCTGGCACATACAAAGACGTAAACAGACTTACAATTTATTAAAAAAAGTTTTCTTGATGAATGCAGAAAGAGAAAATTTGTAAGCAACCTTTTAATAAGTGATATTTTGATGATAGAGTATCCCTTTTCATCCTTTTAGTTTAATATTTGTGCAGTTTAAGGTTCTTGTTCACACTGTGTGCCATGATTCTCTTTTCACCAGTTTTAATTTGCCTTCCTCTCTTTGTGCCGGCTCATGTTTATCGTGTTGACAGCACTGTATACCTCACCATAGTGGAATAGATGTTGTGACTTTTTCTGCTGTCAGTGAGTGTTGCTGTCTTGTGTATATTCTCTGCTAAAAGCAATGGTATCAAAAAAGTCTAGGTATGCTGGCATTGCAGTGGAAGAGGTGACTGGACAGTGCTCTACCAAAAAGTCATGCCCCACCATTATGTTCTGCAGCATGCTTGCTCCACCATTGTGTTCTGCACCATGTTTGTCCCACCATTATGTTCTGTACCATGCTTGCCAGACTATGGCACATTTGTGTGCTTGGATATATGAAAATGCTGCAGCATATGAATAACATTGACATACATGTGTGCAGTTTTGCATCCAGTGTGTGCATTTTCTTTCTGTGAGCAGTGTAAAATACTGATACATAAAGCTGTATTGTGAATTTTATTACTTAATAGCATTATATGAATATGACTTGACACCTATTATATAGATGTAACAAACCTAATATTTTTGTGAAAGCTGGAAGATGCATGTCTATTATTTCTCCATTATGGAAATATCTATTAAAATAAATTAATTATTTTAGAAATATACCATAATGTACTTTAGAGAGCTGAATGTAAGCATTGCTACACAAAGAGTACATAACTACAGTTTAATGAGTTATAGCTCTGCTGTAATATCACATGCCAGACTCCTGACACATCTGTTGAGTGGCAGTAGCATTTCTCATATACAACCATTTCATATTTTTTAGTTACTAGCAGCCAGGTGTTGTCATGCATACTTCCTGCATATTATCTTCTACTTTGGTTAGACGAGTAACAAAATTGTGATTGAGTTGTATTGCCTGTGACTGATCTGTATCTGGTTTAGAAGCATACCTCTCCACCTCTTAGACCAAGAAATCTGGACAAAGCCATAAATAAAAGTGGGATAAAGGCCCAAAAATAGGGACAATTTTTAAATATTGATCTTAAAAACTTACAAAGTTGATAGAATAACAGGTATTACATTTGCATACATTTTTGGAAGGGCATGAAGTCTGTAACTCAAACGTCTGTCATTATTTTCTTACTTCAATCCCTAATGATTTGCTGCTAATTTGCCAGAAAACCACAATTTTATGAAAAATGGACCGAAAATATGAGGCAAAAATCTAAGCATTCTGCGAAAATCTGTACAGCTGGGAGGTATGTTTGGAAGGCATCATCTCATGCCTGCTAAATTTGTCTGAGGGTAACATTATCCCCCATACTGTGTAAACATCAGAGGCTGTGCACGTCTGCTGCACATCTCTCAGTATGTATGCATGAGTGTGTGTGTGTGTGTGTGTGTGTGTGTGTGTGTGTGTGTGTGTGTGTGTGTGTGTGTGTGTGTGTGTGTGTGTGTGTGAGCTTGAGGGTGGCAGGGTTGGTTGAGGGACATCTCCCATATTGCTACAAGCACTGGTTTTATCTCATCAGTACCATTAGCAGAGTTTTTGGATCATGTGGTTGGGGAGCTGAAAGTATATAAAGTCGGGGAGGGGGGGTTGCTCAAGTTATAAACTTGGTTTTAACATAATGCAAATATATAGATTTAAAGTACACATCAGTAGTTAAAATACAGGCTCATGAAACTATATAATATAAATTATACAAATGGGAGAATTGCTGCAGTTTATAATTATAGCTTGTCTTGCCAGCATGTAAATTCTGTTACATATGCTGTAGTTCACAGTTAATGCATACAAAAGCATATATTTTTGCATTTTATGGCATCACCTTGGCACACCTTTAAGGAAGATGCCGCATATAAGCTAAGCTCTATTACTGTGTATTATTGTGCAGGTTTGGGGGAAAAGGAGTGTTCAGGTGATTGGGCATAATCGGCTTATCTGCAGAGCTTGCAGCACGGTCTCATAAAGGAGTTCAACAGTGAACACTGGTGCTGCCTGGAAGTAATATTATCCAGTGAACAAGGGTAGCTCATAGGGAACAGTACATCCCTGCAATTAATTGTTGTTCTAACAGTTTGGGGACAAAATAGTTCCACTTTATACTCCGGAGCTGTGAGACAGGTATTGTAACCATTTATCATATACTACAAGAACAGTGCTCATGTTTTATTGATGCTATTCTGAATAGAGCTTTGGAGGTAAGAGATGATACTGCTATATAGTTATTTACTATGCAGTGAACAGTATCTTTGTAAGGGCTACTGCGCTGTTAGCATGGGATGTTATTATAAGTGGAAAATTGAGTCCTTCAGCTGTGAAGTGGAAACTATCCAAAGGATGATTTGATCACATGGAAAATTAATAAAGAGTTCAAAACTGACTCCTTGAGCTGTGGTGTGGAAACTATTGAACAGATCATCTGAACACATGGAAAATACTAAATCTTGGCATCTACTGTCATACTGTCTACACAAATGGATAAGCTGGAGTTCAAGACTGACCTGTACAGATGTAACATGGATGCCATTTCCAGTCAGCCACCATACAACATAGAAAATGCAATATCTGCACAAATACAGTTATATGGCTAATATTAGCGACTGACGACGTTTAGGACTGAACCCAGCAGCTGTGATGCTGAGTCAGTATTCACTGGGTTTACTTGAATTCGTTGCAGCTGAGTTTGTGAAGTACCAACTCGAGTAACTCAGTTTTATCGAAGCCTTTTTTCTGCATGACTAATCAAGCATTTACTGATCAGGACTGGAAATGAATGAAAAATATTAAAAAAAAAAAAAAATAAAAACATAATGTGCAGTGCCAAGACCCTGTGCTCCCTCAAGTAGGGAGGATTTCTCTTTGTATGACACTCTTACTTAATTATACTGTTAGAGATTGCATAATCCCTATCATTTGGATATTTTTTTAAACCACAGCAAGAACAAATATATAGCTAAAATATACCACTGATGGATATTGAAGAAGTATGTTTATTGTGATTTTACAATCCAGCATGATACTTTATGATACTGAAGTAAAGGTGCTGCAAAAGTGTCATGTTGAAGTGCTAAGAGTCAATAAATAGAGTTCTTCAATATGTGGGTTATTCCCTCTTCCCCCAGGTTGTGTGATTTTGTACTTAGTATAAAGTAAGTGTTTTGGGCCGTCACTTTCAAAATGAGTGAAAGTGCATGGTGCTTGTGATACTACAACAGATGTTTTCTAATTGTGGCATGTTTTTGTTCTTAGACCCATAGTTTAACATTGCACTTTTTGGTGAGCACAGGCTTTTATCAACTGAATTTGCTGAGCTGATTAGGTTCATTGGTAGTTACTAGGTATGCAGTTCAATAGACCACCAAGGAGCCTACCCCAAAGTCCCAATTGCTCCAAAGTACTGTCTGATTAAATGACTTTTTCAAGGTCACACACTAGGCAAATGAAGGCTGAGGGAACAAAACCATGTACCATAGAATGTAACTTGCCAATAGCTCTGAACCTTAATCCTCTGCACTGACTGCCAGACTAATAGATCTACTGAGGACCATACTCAGGATCTTCTGCATGTTATGCAGATATGATACCCACTACACTACAGAACTCAAAAAGAGAATTTGAATCTCAGTCAGTGGCTGTAAGATTAGAAGTCACAAACTCTGGTTCTTAAAATCAGTACTCTTAATCCCTGAGCTAGAAAGCAAGGAACTGACAGTGCTCAGTAAACTCAGTTACAATACATTCAAATAAACAGCATGTACTAGGTCAACATACAAGAAGAACTTGCTACCAACTTTAAACCATGTAGTTCATATGTAATGCACTTTCATTGACACTAATTAGTGCCCATATTATTTTTTGTTGCTGAATGCATTGTACTGTGGGTGTGTCACAATATCTGCACAATATTCCATAATAAGGAGGCATACTGTTTAGCTCATGATTATCATGTGTGTGTTTCTTTTGATACTTTATCCATAGCCTCTTGTATTAATGGTGCTAAATACAAACAAGAAAAGAAACAAAGTTTAAAAGAAAAGGTTGCATTTTCATTAGATCTTGGTCTGAGGAATATTTCATTACTGAACACTGGTATAATTTGTCTTAAATTTACAAATAAACTATAACAATGCACAAAAATAAAATGTCATTGTACCATTATGTATGCAGCTAAATTTGGTGGTGCCATAGGGCAAATGTAGGTTGAAAACGTAAAAGCTCAGGACAAATTAGAGTTCTAGCAAAGCTGGAATTTTAAAGTGGCAAGCAAAGTTGGCTATTTGATAATAGAAGTGATAGCTAAGATAGAGAAGTATTTTAGAAAGAGATTTTGAATTCCTCCTACATTATGTGTGTGCGTCTGTGTGTGTGTGTGTGTGTGTGTGTGCGTCTGTGTGTGTGTGGGGGGGGTTAAGCCTTCTCACCAAAAAATAGTTTGCTAATTTTGCAGAGGCTACGTTTATTTATTTCCAGTTTGTTAACAAATAAGTAAGGTGGTCAGCTGATTGAATTTTACCAAGCTTCAACCGGTAAGAATGGTTCAGCTTAACTTGAGTAATATCAGTTTTAGCTCTTTACTTATGCTTCTGACAGCATTTCTCAAAGTAAAGTACTTATTTTTATCCAAAGCAAAATACTGTACATTTGTGCCCTATGATCTTTTTTTCCCTTTAAATCTTGCAAAACTAGTTTCATATGTCGGCTAGTGCTTCTGACAGTGCTTATAAAAGTAATATGTTTTTTATAGCATTGTAGAAAAGTTAAGGCTTGATGAGAAACCCTTTTATAGTTCCAAATAATGTATCACATTTGTAAATCTTGTTATTTTAGTGTTTTATGCTATTTGTGATATATTTCCAACATTTACTGAAAGAGACCTTGAATTGCGGTGGTGGTGTTGCGGTAGCATTGTTGCCTCACAGTATGACGTTGTCCTGTTCGATTCTCAGCTAGAGTGTCTTCTGTGTGGAGACATGTGTGAATGGGCGTACCTTCATTGAAGGTTGTGTGTCAGAGCTGGCAACTCGGCATGTAAAAATCTACTGCCAATCATTAGCAGACCAGAGTTCTGCTGTGGCGACCTCTAACCGGGAAAAGCTGAAAGAAACAATAACTGAAAGAGACCTTGGAACTCAAAAAAGTACAATCAAACCTGGCAGGGTTGGTGTGTAGAAGTTCTGTAATTCAATGCTGTCATATACAAGTAACTGAAATATTTTACAATTTGTATTACTAAATAATATGTGTCTATTATTTTGGTATTAATGTTGTAATCTATTAGAACTCTTAGGGAAAGGGGGGACCCCTTAGAAAGAAGATGGATGGATAGGTCCACAGATCCACGTAAATGTCTTAATTTAAATAACAATTGATACAGGAGAGAAGCAGAAAAGTCTAATCAGAAAATGATGACACAGTTCTTTATCTCTTCATTAACATATATAGTGTTGAGAATGAAGTCTGTTATTTTTTCATGTGAACTCTGTAATTTAAAGCTACTGAAATAGTTACTAAGATTGATACATTCCCAGGCTATTTTCTCAAGCATCCTGACCGAACAGTCTGCGTGCAATTTTTTTGGTAATATATTACACAATTTCTTTGAAAATATTTCTCTAGAATAATAACAATGCTAGGGAAAATATTTATATAAATATACACACATATATATATATATATATATATATATATATATATATATATATATATATATATATATGGGTCACCTTCATTTCACCTAAAGTTCATTTGCCCAATAGAAATTTCAGGCAGCCCAATTGCCTGACAATTCATTTGCCCAACAGTTAGAAAAAGGCAAGTAAAAGGTATAAGTCCTTTTCCCTACTGTAGTGCGATCCTGGAGTTAGAATATATAGTTGGGGGGGGTGAAGCCCCCCACCTACTTTGGTTTTATATTGTGCAGTTTGTTTTTTTATTGTTCACTAAAACCAACGTAGATGGGGGGCTTTGCCCCCCCCCCACATCCCCTAACTATATATTCTAACTCCAGGATCGCACTACTGTGGAGAAAAGGACAAAAACCTTTTACTTAACTTTTTCTAATTGTCGGGCAAATTAACTGTCACGTAATTGGGCTACCTGAAATATCTGTCTGGCAAATTTACTGTCAGGCAAATGAAGGTGACCTATATATATATATATATATATATATATATATATATATATATATCAGCATGTGTGTGTGTGTGTGTGTGTGTGTGTGTGTGTGTGTGTGTGTGTGTGTGTGTGTGTGTGTGTGTGTGTATGTCTCTGTGAGAAAGAGTTTCTTCCTGTCTGTGTGTAACTCAATACAAATCTCATATGACTAAATCAGTCATTAATTAAAAGTCCTGGCAGGCTATTCTCTGTATTAAGCTGAAGTGCTGTCCTTTTTTTGAGTACAGCTCTGAAAATAATCCAGTTTAATGTGAATTAGTTAAAGCTAATAAACCAAAACAGGTTTTGCTTCTTTTTTGATACCTGATGTTTTTTTTTTTTTTTATTTGATGAAGAGTTTGGTTATTCATTTAATGATTTGCCATGACGCTTTTATTTATGTTATGCATGCAGGAAGGTTCTAGTTATGCCAGAGATATACTTGTTTTTTTTTTTTTTTTGTAATTTTGTTAATACTCTGCTCTTTAGTCTGATTAACCAAACTTTTGATAGTGCAATTTGTGTGTTTGTAAATGATATCACATCATTGTGTTATTTTGGTTTTCCTTGTGATTATCACTGTCTTCTTTGTTTTCATTGGAACTTACCTGTAACGGGAGGGACACAGACCTGTGTAATTACAACAGTAGTATGCCACAGAGGCAGTATACTAGCCTGTTGGTATTCTGTTCTTTTCCCATTGATTTCTAATTTACTTGTCACCTTTAAAAACTGGTATGAATTTCCTGCATTTGTACAGTTGTGGAGCTGTCCTCATGTGTCTGTAATAAAACTAGTGCTGGTGAATCTGTAGAACTTTTGATGAGATTCACAGAATAGGCTGACCAATGCAAGACTTTAACTACTTGTAAGGAGGTAAAAGCAAAACACAGAGCATGCCGTCATTAAAAATATAACACAAACAGGCCAAGGGTCTGATTGTCTACTCTATAACCAATTTGTTTTCTGCATTTTTCCAATTATTTACTTGGCTGTTTATTATTTAAATGCACTTACCAAGATGAATCAGTCTCATTTAAAAAAAAAATGTACTTACAATTACTGACAAAGCAATGAATTGAGCATTCCACTTAATACTGGAATGCACATAGACCACTTACAATTAATTAAATTACACATACCAGACCAGCTCAGTATTATGTTAATCACTAACTTTTAATGTCATGTCAGGCTTACAGTTACTTCAGAGAGAGAACGATAAAAGGCAATGAAAGAAGAAGGTAAATGACAGTAGTAGAATAAGGTAAAAGACAAGCACATCTAATAAGGTGTTAGTTCTTCCACAATGATTTACTTAGTATGTGGAAGGTTCTTTGTTTGAAAAGCTAGTGCTTGATGCTGACTTTCACTTTGACGTAACTAAACAGAACACACCTAGTCAACCTACTGAAAAAGCTATAGTTCTTATCTGTTGTGTTCATGTTTGCAGACATAAGAACTGCACACTCCACCCAGCCTACTTCCTCCCAGTACGGCAGGGAACATCTCTTCAAGGATCACATTGCACTCTTTACACATGACATTTTATTTATTTATTTATGTTACATTTGTTTACCAGGATAGTCCAACTGGATACATGTCCATTTTCAGCGGAGGACCGGGGAGAAAAGCCACACATAGACAAACTTACATAGATTACACAGAAGTTAGCAAACAATTATAAAAACAAAGTGATTATATACAATGGGTTAGTACTGTTCCCTAGTAGGGACTCACAATTCTCATGGACAGATAATTAAAAGTAAGATACATCAGATTGGAAGCAGAGCTTGGTGATGTAGTTACAAGTTATGATAATAGCAGAATATGCTTTTAGTTTATAACAATGCAACACATTGCAATCGGACAGCTTTCAGTACTTAATTTTATGGACAGGTTGTGTTTCTTTCCATATTTACCTTCTTGCTTAGTTTTTTTCATTAGTTTATGTTACTAACAATTGCAAATTTATACTTCTTGCTTATGTCCCTTAATTAGAAGTACACTGAAGTGTTCTTTCTTTTCTAAAAGATCCCTTTGAAATAAATGAAGTTTGTGTGTGTGTGTGTGTGTGTGTGTGTGTGTGTGTGTGTGTGTGTGTGTGTGTGTGTGTATGAATACATGTACAAATCACATGTGTGGATGCGTGCATCACTGTGTGGTTATTGGTGTTGGTGTGTGGGTGCATGCGTGAGGGTGCATCCATATGTGCACACATTTGTGTGTATGTGTGCACACACATGGGTGTGTTTATATGTGCCTGTGTGTATGTGTGCATGTATGTATATGTGTGTGAAGATTGTGGTTCTGTGTGGGTGTATGCATGGGTGTGTGCACATGTGTAAGTGCAGATACATGTTTGCTTATGTGAATGTTTGTATGTGCGTGAGTGTGTGTGTGTGTGTGTGTGTGTGTGTGTGTGTGTGTGTGTGTGTGTGTGTGTGTGTGTGTGTCTGTGTTTGTGAGTATGTATACTTGGACTTTGGTTATGGTGGAGGTAGGAAAAATGGACTACTCACGTTATATTATATTATATTATTTCTAATTTGTTGTAATTATTTAAACTGCAGATGTTTTTGTTTTATTTTTGAAGATTGTAAAATTATTGTTCTTAAAATGTTTTGTAATAATTTGAAGGTTTACTCCCCTGCTTCTGCTGAAAATGGGCTTCTTTCTACCTAGTCAGTTTTCCTGGTAACCAAATGTCAATAAATAAATAAATAAAAAATATAGTGATCTATGTTATGTAAGAACAAGGACTAGTTGTAAACCACATCAGAAAAAAATAATAAATCTAACATGTTGGAGCTTTTCTCTTTTTCTAGTTTCTGTCATTGCCTGAGCAAACAAATCCCATAGAGAACATGCCACTGGAATAAGTTCAGCTACCTGGGTTATCTGGTTAATGGCTGTGTGGCACTGATAATAAGAGTATGAAAAATCCCCAGAAAGTGTACAAGTATATATAGCAGTAGCATGTTGTAGAACTGTGCTTTTCTTGACAGTATAACAGAAAAGGCTAGTTAGAATTTGTCTCAGCCCCAACTTTGAACATGATGGCCAACACTGAAAGCTATTGTATAGCAGACCTGAGTTCTTCTTCTGTCCATGTCAGGTGATTGTTGAGTGACTCTGAATAAGTATTTAAATAACCATGCCCATGGTCCAGTCTTAAAAGGGTGAGGTTAACCAGTCAAACAGAGTATGTGGCATTATTAGTAATCTGCGCATTGATGGAAACCTCCCAAATGATGCTCCTGTTTGCAGAACCCTCCCCCCCTTTCTATCTCATTCCAGTGTCATTCAGAAGCAAGACTATGTGCATATAGATAAGATGTTTGCTGAAATAGTTTTATTATGACACTGTTTTAACTGATAATCTCATCTACAGTCTGCATGAAACATTGAATCTGCCTTCATTTTTTTCTTATTTCAGAATATAGTGAGTGATGTGCATATTAAATTTATAAAAAAAGTATTGTCCTGCTTCTACATATAACTGTGGACAAAGGACCACAGAACAAATTAAGATTTTAATACTTTATGCCAACTAACAGTGTACCATGAAACATGGCACCAGACACACAAAATGCAATATGCATGCTAGACTAACAGTGACAAAATACAATGCTTTAAAATGCAAAGATGACTACATCACATGGTAACATTGGCAAATAAAATTTCATTTTTCTTAGCTGCACTCAAACTGATAGCTGTCAGCATATCCCCGGTAAAGTATCTTCTGTGGTTTGGATGGCAGCCTCCAGCAAATACAAGTTCAGTGTTCAGGCAGGGTATAGCAACAAACTGTCTTGGATAAGGAAAAGTTAAAAAAAATATGATAAAGGTACCATACCTTTGTAAGGTACAAGATGATTTTGCCTTATTTTCTTCCAGGATTTATTTATAGCAGTATTTGTATGTCTTTGACTATACTTCGATCAAGCCAAGAAGGATTTCATTGACTTCTTGTGCACTGTCCGACTGTATTCTGTTTTAAATGAACTGAATCTGTTCCCTTAAATGTACTGTTCAAATACAATATCCATCATATAAACATTTATCTTCAGTCTGTACTTTGCATTCCATAAAAAGCATGCAAACTAATGCCCTCTTAAAGTACACTGAAAGCTGCTATAAAATTTAAAATAAACTACATCCTCTTTAACTCTTTAGTAAGCAAGTCATCTGCTGAAGACAAGAATGTGCAGTCAAAGCTGTCCGATCACTCTGCTTACCCTTTGATATATAGAAGTATGCATGACCATGCATGTAAGTGATGCAGAGAAGCTTATTTGTGTCTTATCAGTTTAGGTTAAAAAATTAAGCTGGCAACTATATAATTCTTATTTTGCATGATATCATTAGCATTACACTAATATTCTTTAGTCACTATAATTTAGCGAGGCAACCACGGTCTGTCTCTGAAAGTGTATTGCATGAGAATGTTTTAGGATTAAAATGGAATTTCTTACTGAGTGAGTGAAGAAGAACGTATTGCTACTGAAAGTATATGCCAACAGCTGATGAATAAAAAATATGGCCGGGAGTAATATACAGGGGCCCTCATGGGACTATTTCATGTGTAAAAAAACTTTTACACACATGCCTAAGGAAAACATTCTACTGCGTATAGGTAAAATAGCTGAAGATGAAGTACATCCCACAGAAGCCAAGAAAATGCACATATAACCATACCATATTTTACTTCTGTAAAGCATTTATTTGTTTATATCACACATTTCCACAGCTCTGGCTGGTCTACCATTGTGAAGAAAAAAGGGAACATGAAATGCCTTACCTTGCTGCTGTGGAGTAGTGTCTCTGGTGCCTCAGTGGAGAATAAGAAGGCAGGAACAAGCACAGAGGCTTACTGCTTTACTCGATTACCCAACCTGTGCATTTAGCACACTGACATTCCTCTGTAAGATGAGCTAAAAATATAATATCTCCAAAGAGCTGGCAGTCGACAAGAGATAAGAAGCAGTGGAGTGATCAGCTCAGCTAACCTTTTAAGGCATTCAGGACACTACAGCACCAGTCCTGGAACTGGAAAGGTTCAGCTCTGGCTCATAGTAATGTTATTTGCTTACTGGTTCACTTCAAGTATGAGCAGAGCTAGGGTACATGCCCAGATCTTACTGTATGCCACAAGTCTAGGAGAAAGAGCCTGACTTTATTTTGGTGATGAAGATATTGAATCATGTAGCACACACAGTGACTAACATTCTGTAAGATGACTGCTTTGGAAAGAAAACATACTTGGAACTGTAAAGGTGTTTTTTCTATTACCATAAAAGGTTATACTCTGCAAACAAAAGTGACAGTGGAAAGACATTTAGTAAGCGTTCCTGAATTTATTATAAACTAGCTTCTAGCCCCCCTAACTGCTTACACACTTGGCTGCTAAATGTCATTAAACTGTATCACCTGGATTATAGACAATAGTAGTATGAGTCATATTGATAAATATTAAAGTAGCACTGGAATAAGACAAACTTAACCCAAGGCATGTATAATATGTAACGTATTTCTAGATTAAGTGTTTCTAGGAAAGTTACAATGCCCTTAATGTATCCAAGGCTTTGTGTAACTGCAACAGCTAATCTGCAGGTAAGGAAAGTCATTACGGTGGCTTACAAATAAACTGTGCAATGAAGTAAATAAAGTGACAACAGAGTATATAAAATCAGTGACAGTAAATATGTAACACATCATATATATTTATGTAACAAATAATTTCTGGATTGCTCCAATATATTTTATACACTGATTTTTGATTTAAGGTTTGAATAATTAAATGGTTTATTACTCTTGTGTTTTTGAATTTTTCCAAGTATAGAAATGAGGAAAACAGTTTGTCTTGCAGGCTTCCATGGTTAATGTTGTTTAATCAAACAAGGGTGTCATGGTGCTGCAGAGGTTGGCATTGCTGGCTCAAGGCACTTTTTTCTGTTGTTCATTTCCTGGATGGAGTACCTTCTGTGTGGAAACTATACATCTTCTCTGTGCTTGTGAGAGTTTTTGAAGGGTGCTGTGGTTTTCCTGCCTATCTCAAAGAAATGCCGCTAGGTGACTTGGCATTCATTCAAACTGCTGCTAGGTACATGTGCATATGTGCATCCAAAATGGAATGGCATATTGCACGTCTGAGTGGAAATCAAGATACCCAGTGAAAACCCCTGAAGACACAGGGAGGACATCTACATGATGTATAGAAATGACCCCAGTCAGAGCCAAACCTGAGAAACATGCATTGTGTAGCTATGCACCTTGGTCGTGTGCTTTTCAGCCACTGAACACTCATTACCAGACTCCTTGACTGCAGAATATATTTAGACAGTCACAGTTACTAGACTGATAAAGTTGTTTAACACATTTCAACCATGAAAAGGAAGAGGTGGGCTTCACAATAAGCAAAATAATGCAAAATAGTCAATAATATTTTACTTCATACTGCACTAGGTGAGCTGTTTCAGGCACATAAAAATATATCAAAAGCTATAGCTCAAACACATGCTCAGTCTTGGAGAATACTGTAGTGCAATCCATCAGAAGAAGGATATAGTTGGAAAGGTTTTAGAGGTTAACACTGAGGCACTCGGATGCATTGAGTAGCTATTACATACATGGTAGTCTTTAATGCCAAATGGCACATAAAATAGTTCAGCATCACTTACGTCTCCATTGTCCCCAGAGAATATGAGGGTACCTTTGTGGCACTCACTTTTGTCAGTGTGTATATTACTCAGTTAAAGGATGGTTTTAGTTTGAGCAAGAAAACAATGTGTTTGCTAATAAGCCAGTTTCCTGCTTTCAAATAACTGATGGCTGGCTTTCTGTGTAGGAAGAAGATGACAATTCAATTATCAGCTTTTATGTATTACTGCAATAACTTTCAGTCCTAAATTGACTTACAAACTTTAGAAACATACTGACTTTTTATTCTGAACTTAAAACTCAGGAAGATTGTTACAGTAAATAAATTAACACAGAAAAATCTACTGTAGGTTGCAGGTAAGTGAGTCCAGAGGGTGAATGTTCAATGAAATCTGAAGTGAAATCAAAATTATTTTAATACAGACATTTTAGTATGACTTTAACACATATATATTGACATTCTATACAAGCAGGATAACATTCATTTTAATACTGTATATAATAACGTATCAAAGACATAGTAAACACAGAGGAAAACCCCTAGTATAACAATGTTTATCAGGAAATTCTATTTTGAGAGGTTACTCTCAATGTCTCAAATGTTCCTACATAAAATGAAAAGTATAATTTCTTGAAAATTGTTACATTAAATATTTATTCCATATAGTACATATGTTTTCCTCATTTTATATATTTTGAGGGAAGGCTTAATAAAGAAAGAAAGTGGAGTATTTTGTATGACATCTATCAGAAGAAAGATATTTTGACACCGATTATTGGATGTTCAGAGGAAATTAATAAATAATACAGACCAAAAAGAACACTTTTGGAGAAGCCAGAAACCTGAAAGGTACTTCCCTCCGTTTGACTGATGCACAACTGACTTAAAAAAAAATCTGTTTCATCTTAAAAAAGTGAGAATATACTTAGCTAAAAGCCACCCAAATAAGAGTTCCTACCATATTGTGTGTGTGGGGGGCAAGCCCCCACTGGGTGAAACTCTCAGTGTAAGTGTACAGCAGTCTTACACAAACAGTAGTCCTGAACATTCAAGGCATCTAGGTTTTAATATCGACTAGTTTTGTTCAAGGAGTCACAACTGAACTTACTATTCCATGATCTCCTGCAGGGACCTTAATAGAATTAATGACTATAAGACTAAAGATCTTTTACATAATCTGATGTACATCTCTTATTAAACTGGTGCTTTGAAATGATTTTTTTCAAGTAAACAAAACATAATTGATAGGTTTGCAAGATGTTTTATAGCATTAGATGTTCTTTGCAGGTGCTTATGATGTAAGATCCCAGTGACTAATTGTTCGCATGCAGTTATGTAAGCTTTTCCTAAATAAGTAATTTCCTCAAAATATGCTTGAAACTTTAACTGAATTAGCTTAATGGCAAGCATTATTTCTTTATACTTCTTCAAAGACTACCCGTCACAAGTGAGAGACCCAGAATTAGGAATCTCAGAACCCTAAAAAATAACTATGATTCTATGCCATAAACAGCAAGTTATGAGATTTGCTTCAACAACATTAAAGAATTTATGCACAGGAAGGCTTTGCAATCCTGAATCCCATACCATGGGGAGGGGAGGGTTGCATGCTCACCCCTTGCTAACTATACATACTAATTCCAAGGTTAGGTCACTGTACCTTGGAGTAGGGAGAGTGCTCTGCTGTGCCACAATTTCATTCTTATTATATACTCCCCCATTGTCAGTCTGTCTCATCATTCAAAGTTTGTGATTACAGTTGTTAGAATTGCAACGTGCAATGATAATAACAACAACACTATCCATTTCTTAACTGTGTCAGCCTACTGCATACACACTGTTCTTTTTTTTAGGGGTGATGCAGGAGGAATGTTTGGATAAGTGATTTGTGCAATGTCACACTTAGGCAAATGAGAGCCGAGGGAATCAAACCCTGCAATACAGAAGCTACAGCTCACAGCCTTAACTTTCTGTGCCAATTGCCAGACACCCATTTTCATATCTCTAGCAACTAATTTAATTATTTGCTGCATCACATTATGCTGTTTATAAAAAAATACTTGTAAACTGCTTGTATTTGTCATCCAAGTGAGACAGCTGTCCCAAAATAGTTTGACAGTGTTTTGATCTGCTAGTCCAGAATAAAGTCATGAGGGTTTTTATTAACACATTGATTATTTTTCCTACAACAGCTTGACTTTAAAGTTTGTGAGAAGTATAAAATGTAGAAGTATTGTGTACCTGATCATGGCATATCAAATTTCTTTATCCCATGGCCTTTGTGGGAGTGCCACAGATTTGTGGAACTTAGTAGCAAGTCATAAAGTACAAGACAGGAAGAAAACATTAAAATTGGCATAATTTGTTCCCTTTGTTAATGCAATGACAGGGCAGTTTTTACCTTTCAGCGTACTGTTGCTATACTCAGTTTTAGTTTTTGCATGCACAAAAGTATTTTACCCTACAGGGACAGTTATGGTGGTAAGGATTAGAGGGTGTCTCATGCTGTTGCCAGAACATGCTTAATGTCAAGCTTAGGTTCAGTTACAGGCTAAGCTCTGTAGACACATTTTCAGCACATTCAGTGCCCATGTCAGAACTTCTTGGTCCTAGTTGTGGATGGTGTTTATGAATAAGTACAGTGGGAAATGGTCATTTGCAGGTCAGAGAAATTTTAGTTCTTTACCATAAACATCTGGTGACTCATTGTAAGCTCTTTGTAGTAAGCACTTTAGATGGCCTTGTCCAATAATTTTGAGCATAAAATCCACAACGCTCCTAGTGCACTGTTCACTTAATCTGCACACCTTGCTCAAATAACTTGCTAATATTGTTGGTGCAACTGCTTTATACAATTACAGCTGATCGTAATTGTCAAACGTCTTTGTTTTATTTAACTTATGCCAGTGATGGCGAACCTATGACACTCGTGTCAAAAGTGACACATGCCACAACATTTTGAGTGATGTGTCAGTGATCACCAACACCCGAGTTACCAAAGACCCTGCTTTTGCATTCTTTGCTCATGTGAAGTGCACCAAATTATTTTGTGCCAGGAGCTTCTGACACGCCAAACCCAAAAGGTTTGCCATCACGGACTTATACAGTTGAGTTAAGTATGTTAAGTAAAGTAAGTTATTTCACACTTTGTGCCCCAAATTGATAATACACTCAAGCCAAACGTGTGCTTGAACTGAGTACTTATTTATGCATCATCTGCATTGTGCACTGAGAAAGGCTAATTCCATAATTCAACAGTATCCTTGAAGACTACCAGGGTTCAGGTCCAATATTACAATGTGAAATATTCTCCCTCATTAAATTGCCTAAATAATTATTTATGATGGCATTGTTTCGAAACACCCTGTTATAAATTTCACTTTGTAATTCCTCACTGAGAATACAGCTTTGTGTGGGCCTCTACATACACAGAGCAACATTTTTTGAGTTAGGTCAATAGTCTTTTATGCAGTCAAATCTATACTAGTAAAACATGAAAATAAGCTTTACCTGTGATAAAAAAAGGCTGACTTCATAATATCAGAAGCACTATTAAAAATCCACCAGCACAACAGATTTAGTGCAGTTGATTTACACAGGATGAATGATGGTTTGCAAATACAAACCACGACTGAGTCTTTTTTAGTGCTTAGCATTGAAATAGTACAGCTGTACCCCTGTAAAACACATACACAAATCCTTGGTGTCCCAGTTCCTTTTTGAAACTAGAGTAGCAAACTCCCTTGGAAAATTAAAAGTGCACTTTTAATAATTGTTAAAGAAAAAATATCCACAACCCATGGCACTTTTCATCCTTATTTACATGTTATCTTGAAATTGACAGATTTATCACCGTCAGTGTATTGAATCTTGGTAGAAACACTGGGGTGCTTATGCTCCTTGTTTCAACAGGTTTACAAACTGAAGTGTGGTTTTCCAAAATTAAAAAGGTTATCTCTCATCTTAATGGCCCTTTACAATAATATAGACATGCCAAAATTATGTTAGTGTACTCCCACTGTCTATTCTTTAATTGTAAATCGTAGAAAAAAAATGATGCTGTCATACACTTCCTCAAACTTTTTTAAAATAACAAAAATGATGACACTCATAAGCAGCCCTCCAACTGTAGCCCTACAATCCCACAACTCTACCCTTGGATTCCCATGTCTCCAATGTCAAGCCCTTGAAATAAAAAATATATCCTTTATGCATGTTCAGTATTTTGAAATGAAGAAAATCCATCACTGTTATGTTCCATACTCCATTTTAACCATGCTATTGAAGAATCATCATCTCAGTCTCAATGTCCCTGTTTCTCGTTGTTACTATGCAATGCAGCAGGTCCTTTTTCCCAGACTGCAGAAATGTTCCTATTCTTCCTTGGAAGCTGACAAAAACTGAGGCAAGCTCATTGTCTTATGTAACATTTTCTGTGGTGCTTTAAAGAAGTACATATACAAATGAAAGAAAAAAAATGTGAGTGACTGGGGACTTGAATCCAGGCATGTTTGGTTTTATGGTGCCAACTGCTTCACTGGATTAGTTTGACCTACACTGCTCAGTAGTGGTTTAAGCTTTCTCAATACAAAGTCCAGTAACTACACAGAATATTACTCAGAAAAAAAAGAAACACACACACACACACACACACACACACACACACACACACACATACATGGGTTTTATGCAAACGTTATGAAGCAGGTACAAATACAATGAACTATTAAAATCATTAGTTAGGACTCCAATACCACTCCAGTATGCTTCCAAATGTACCACTAGTGTAACAGAACAGTATTCTAGATGATTTGGATTAAAGTCACAGTTTAGGCACTTAATTCTTCTCAATTTGAGGATAGGTTTCATAAAATATGCGTCATTTGTGTGCCAGCTGGCTTGTGCTTGGAGAGAGGATAAGGAAATGATGGAGAGCACAGGCCTCTGGCTATCTCCGTACTGCAGCTGATGGCATCATAGAAAAGAATCCTGGAAGGCATGAGTTCAAGTTCCACCTTTGACACTGAATTCTTTCTTAGTTTTTCCCCTCATATTTACTAATGTATGCTTATTACAGACATGCATTGTGCACACATTGTGTAATTCATTGATACAAAGTAAAGGAAATGGTGTTTCAGTGGCACAGTTTGTTGCATAGTATAAGGTTATTCCAGAGGACAAAACAACAAATGGCTGCTGTAGGCATACGTTTGAAAAATGTACAGAGATTAAGACAGAATTAAGTACTTCAAATCTGAACTGACGCAATGTTCTCCAGAGTACCATAGCATTATGTTTCCACCAGCTGACCAGTAGCATAAGAGATAAATAATCAAGTGGATTGTGGTTCAAGTCTTAGTTGAAGTGCTAAACTCCTTTTAATTGTATTCAGTCATTGAATAATACATGATGATACTTATATATTTTAATGAAATGGCCTTAGCTTGACCGTTATCATTTTTGCCCAAATGTAAATATGCTATTTAAACACCTCTGCTTCATGGACATGGTACATAAGATCACAATTAGGAAAATCAGGATCCAAGTACTGGACTACCAAGGAGCCTGGACATGAGAAGACATGTATTATGTTTGTTAGGTTGATTTCTGAACTGACTTAATCTGGAAATGTTCATGAAAAATCTGTACAAAAAAGCTTTGCAGGTAAGTAAGCTGAAGGAAGGGTTGGAGGAATACAATCGCTCAAAATGTGAGGAACTAGAATGACGGCACGGGCCAAGCTTTAGCAACAAAATGCTCAAGGGATGGTAGAGATGTTCAAGGGAGACAGGGAATCTACAGAAAGCTATATTTTGCAATATGGCTTAGACAAAAAGTTGGTGAATTACAAGTGGCAGCAAGGAAGGGAATGTGAATATTATAGAAGTGACAAAGATATGGGTGAGAAAAATAATAAATCAGGTTATTGTAATACTGGGGTACTACCTATACAGTGATAATGCTGAAAACAAGGGAAGTGGATTGACAGTGGTATATGTCAGTGAAGGAACTCTGCGCTAAACAGAAAAGGGAAGAGGGGAGGACTCTAGAAAAAAATGGAACAATGGCTGTTAGGTTGTCTAAGTGGAGGAGGATCATTGGTGGGCTGACACAGTGTATGGGTTAATGGAAATGACCATATGGTGGGTCAGGAATTTGAGTGTAATTATCATGGAGATGTAAATCTGCCAGGAGTAAACTGGGAAGTACCAGCACCATATGCTATGAAGAAATCTATATTTGTAGACTCATGTTTGAAGGCAGGCTTTTAACTAAGGGTGTGGAAACTAAAGTAGAAGAAGAACCAAATTACATAGAAAAAAAAAAAGAATTCTGAGAACAATACATGCAGAATAAAGTTTTGGAGGAGGAATGAAGTTTAAAAGAAGGCAGGATTTGAAAGAGCTGCATAATGTTTGACTGACAATGACTGGATTGATGATAAGTGATGTATAATTTTTGCAACTAAAAATATGTTAGTATGGTTTATTTTCATTTATATAACTGTATGATTGCTTATGTCATAAGTGATAATTTAATAAATTAATAATAATAAAAGTTTTAAATTGCTCATTTTGTAGAGTTTTAATTGCATTTACTGTTTAGGACTACACACTCAAGTGTGTTAGACTTTTCTGTGTTTATTTACTGTATTATTGCATTGTTTAGCCTGTTTCAACAAAAAAAAAATATATACTATCTTGTTTGCTCATTTCCCACCTTTTCTAGACAGTCCATATCCCAGGCCTGGCTTGTCTCAGGACTTTATTTTCTGGGCTCAGAGCTACCTAGACCTTGCTGTGGTAGAGGGAAGTCCTACTGCCTACCACAGTGGGACTGGTGAGCATTGTACTGCCTATCTAACACTAGAGGAGTGGTTTCCAGCTCTGAAATTGTAATTTTATTAGCCTTTTTGGGCTGATTTCTATCCCTTTCAACTTTCTGGCTTAAAAATGCATGTGTTTGCACATTTTTCACATCGTGCAGCACTGTGAGGCTACAGTTAAACTATTCCAGCTGCCGGAAAGTCTTCTCTTCAAATTTTCCCTTAAAACTAGCTGGTTTCTCAGTAGTAGCACTAAAATCTGAACCCCTGTGACTAGCACTTGCTCTAGAACCTGCTGGAAAGCACTAGGAAGCCTGAAACTGAAACAAGCACTCAGCTCTCCTTGTCAATAAGGAGACATTAATCATAGGCACTAAACAGCCTACGATTGCAAAGTACCTTGCAAAGGTAAGGGAAAACAGCTCTTAAACCTTACAAAAAAGCACCTAAACAGGCATGTCCAAGGGTCAGCTTCCGGTGATTTCTCCTGTCCACCTGGTGAATCTGGGCATACTGGGGCAATGCGGCAACTGCCTCATGTACACAGACAATCTTCTCCTCCTACCACCCAACACTACAACCTGCGAGAGATGCACTTACATAGCCAAACTGGAAGCAAAGCTCTCTCCGGTCAAGACTGTGCTAGACAGTCAAGAGGAGAAGGCTAAACACCTGCAGTACACCTCTAGCATCTCATAACCCTTCAAAACCCACACCATCAACTCCCACACATAGCAACACTAAACCCACATATGCGGAGGCCCTTAACATTAACCTGCCCAAGCAACAAGGACCTCCGTAGCCGAAACGCAAACAAACACTAGTCACAACCAAAGTGACACATAGCTCACAACACCAGTGTGTCACCCAACAACAGCCCCTAAGGCAAGACAATGTACCCAACACTTTAGTCATAGGTGACTCTATAGTCAGGCACACTGATGTCCCACTCACCAGGCTGAACAAGGAGAAAATTACAGTCAGCTGCCTGTCGGGTGCCAGGATCCACCACATAACGCATGCACTCAAGTCACTCCACAACAAGTACAAATATGACTTTGTCATTGTCCATGCTGGAGTAAATGAATTGAGATGTACCTCCCTGGACTACATGAAAATGGACATGGAAGAGCTCTTGGATCATGTGACCCAGGCAGGTATGACCCTAGCCCTGAGTAGCATCCTGCCTTCGCCCAGAATGATACCACAGTATAAGGACAAAATGATTGACTTCAACAATTAGCTAAGCTTCTGGTGTCATTCAAAGGGGATCCAGTATTTGTCTGCCTGGGAAGACATGATCGACAAACCACGATGCTTTGCCAGAGATGATCTGCACCTGTCACCCCTGGGATTCAGGTTACTGGCTAAAGCTCTTGCCACCCCTATAGTGCCTTTTTTAGACAAGGTTCAAAGGATAAAACCACCACCGTAACAGATACAAGCATGCAAAATCTGAAGGTAATGCTACTCAATGCTAGAAGTCTAAACCTCAAAATGCACTCTCTCGAGGCACTCCTAAAAATGGAGAACATCGATATCTGTGCAGTGACTGAGACCTGGTTCAAGGCTCCAGAGAGCACCACTGCAAAACCAGGCTACAATTCTTACCACACTTTTTGGCCACAAACCCAAGACCGAAACACTAAAGATGGAGGAGTGTCCATATTCACCAAGGATATTCACACCTCCAGGCTAGTTGCCCAACAAAATGCATCTGAAATTCTACAGGTGCAACTAACACTAGGTAACACTGCAATCCAAATTGTAGCTTGCTACAGATCCCCCACCATACCCCAAGATTCTCACTACACCTTCCTAAACATACTGGAAAATATTAAGATACAACCAAACACCCTAATACTAGGTGATTTCAACTACCCTGCCATTAATTGGGAAAACTATTCATGTACCAACTCCTTTTCCCAACGGTTCTTGGAATTCATAAATTCCAACGCCCTGGATCAACTAATCCATTGTCCCACCAGGGGCTCCAATATCCTAGACCTAGTCATTACCAACATGGGAGATAGATGCTCCACACCAGTGGTCACCCTCTCATTGGTCAGGTCTGACCATAAGCAAATCACCCTTGACATCCACATCCCAACCCCACCCCCAGTAAGGAAACCTCCTTAAAAAACTTCTCCAAAGCCAACTTCATGCTACTGAAGTCAGAAGTGACAAACTTCACAACACCTATGCAGACGGGATCTGGAAGTTCGACTGCAGAATCCTACACTAAGGCACTGTACGAGCACATCCACTCGTGCATGAATCGTGCCATCCCAAATTGAACCAAGATGCTCTTCTCCAAAAAAAGGAAGCCAATCTGGTGGTCCCCTGCTATAAACAAACTATACAACAGAAGGAAGAAACTGTTGCAGAAAAGAGGAAAATACCAGGATGCAAAAAACTCCCTCACCAGCCTCAGTAAGAAGCTGAGATCCCTCATAAAATCCTCAAAAGCTAGTTATGAAAATAAAATTGCCAAAGATTCCAAAGATGACCACAAGGCATTCTATAGCTATGTCAAGAATCTAAATGGCAATGCTCAGATCTGCTCTGAGCTACAACAGAATGGCATTAAATATACTGATCCCAAGGATATTGCCAATATCCTGGCAGATTGATTTAGTGCCAACTTCACTCCCCTCTCACCCCCTAAAGGGCCCATCTCAATACCAAAAGATTGCCAAATTCCGATAATCACAGCCACACAGGTAGAAACAGCACTCTCCAAAGCTAAGAATACAGCATCCATGGGACCAGATGACATCCCAGGCTGTGTACTACATGAACTACAAAATGAACTGGTACCCCACCTAAGTGTCATGTTTAATCATAGCCTCACCTCAGGCTTTGTGCCCACTGAGTGGTGCACAGCTACAGTTATCCCGCTCCACAAGGGAGGATCCACCTTGGATCCTGGGAACTACCGTTCCATCAGTCTGACAAGCCTGATCTGCAAGGGCATGGAACGCATTATCATGGAACTTATAAACAAAGACATTGGCAACCTCCAAACACTGGACCCCACCCAGTTTGGGTTTGTAAAGGGCCAATCTTGTCTCCTAAATCTGATTGACTTCTTCGAATCTGTCTCCAGAGCTGTGGACAAGGGTAAGGTGGTCCACACAGCCTATCTGGACCTCACCAAGGCCTTCGACACCATCCCCCACTCTGGAATCATAGATAAACTTACTAAGCTGGGCATAAATCCCTATGTCACTCGATGGGTTGCCAACTGGCTTACTGACAGAACCCAGACTGTAAAAGTAGCCGACTCCAAATCCAGCTCCAGACAAGTGACAAGTGGAGTACCTCAGGGTTCAATCCTGGGACCACTCTTGTTTGGCATCTACTTCTCTGAAGTACAGGCCAACACTAAGGGACTCTGGCTAACAAAGTTTGCAGATGACTGCAAACTGGGAGCCATTATTGAATCCCCAAATGATGTGGATATTCTACAAAAGGGCCTTACAGAAACAGATGCCTGGTGCCAGAGCCATGGGCTCAAGCTTAATGCCAAGAAATGTATAGTTATCCCCTTTGGAAAAAAACATGTACCCATGAACTACCACATAGGTGGCAGGACACTAAACATCGAAAGTGTGATGAGAGACTTAGGGACACAGGTGGACAGTGGTCTCACTTTTGATAACCACATTGCCACAACAGTCAGGAAATCCTTCTACGTGGCACACCTCATCACTAAGGGCTTTTCCTCCAGAAAAAAGGAGGTCATTGTCCCACTGTACTCATCCCTTATTAGACACATTATAGAGTATAATGCCCCATTTGGTATGTACCTCACAAGACATCTGCAACAGCTGGAAAGGCCACAGAAATACCTCACTAAAAGAATTACAGGCCTAAAGCAGATGCCATATGCTGACCATCTAAAAAAACTCCAGCTATACTCTGTGGCATATCGTCTACTCAGAGGCGATCTCTGCTTAACATATAAGGACATGTCAAACCCTGAGCTGTTGGACATGCTCCATTTAAAGAAATCCCAATCCCTCAGAGCCACTCGCTCCAGGGATCTAAAGCTTATCATCACAATGAACAAAACATGCTGAAGGGATAGGTTCCTGACCCAGAGACTCCCCATACTCTGGAATAGACTGCCCATACATGTCAAGTAGAGCGCCTCATTGGCCCTCTTCAAAAGGAACCTTGATGATTAGATGAGAGATAGGAAATTCACCCCGGGGATCATGTCAGTCGCCCTGCTAGACAGGGGCCCAGAGAAGTAAATATTGTGGGAAAAAATTTCAAATTGTTATGGCTAGGCTTGAATAGGCCTTATGGCCAATAGCCTAGTACCAACCTATGAACCTATGAATAAAGATGAATAAAGATGGCTCTTGTTTAAAAAAAGTAAAAGAAATACCTACTAAATATCATGACAAAAAGAGACAGGAGTATGGTATATTAATTTTTCCTTCTTTCTTTGTTTGCTTTTCCTTTATCCTTGTTTTCAACTTTAGCCTACCTCTTAACAGGTTACTACAGCCCCTCTTACTTTACTTCCTACTAGAACACCTACCATTGCAAAAACATTAGCCCATCCCACACCCACCATCACCAAGCAGCTTTCTTGTACTAAAACAAGTGAACAACAAAATGGGACTTACAACCTGGGGGGATTAGAAATATAGACTATAAATCATGCACCATTTAGATCTTTACTTTCTTTTCATCAGCATTTTCAATCCCCACTAACCCTTGGAATCCCTTTTTGTTCTTTCCTTTTGCCGACACAAGTTTCATTTTCACCCCATTTTCTTCATATCATAACCCCTGATCTTCTAATAACTTCAGATAACTTTCTTGTTTAGCTAACTTCACATCTGCACAACATCTTAGCTGTATAATTATTGATAGAACCTGTTACATCTTTATATATATATATATATATATATATATATATATATGGGTTCCGTTCAGAAGCTTGAAATACTGAAATCTCGAATTTCAGTATTTCGAGCCCAAGAAGCCGAATCCACATAATAGTGAAAATTTAGAAACGTGAAATTTAAAACCTCGAATACCGGAGGTTTTGAATTTTGCACTTCTAAAGTTCCGCTATGGTCATGTATTCAGTTAAGTGTGTGTGTGTGTGTGTGTGTGTGTGTGTGTGTGTGTGTGTGTGTGTGTGTGTGCGTGTGTGTGTGTGTGTGTTAAGGGGTTTGGGTAGGTGCTGTGGTGTGTGTCAGTGTGTTTTGTTGCTGTGATGTGTGTGTGCAAAGAGAAAGTAGCTTGTGTGGTGGTGTTTTGTGTGTGTTTGTATGTAGTGTGACCTCGGAGTGAGAATATTTAAGTGTGTGTGTGTGTGTGTGTGTGTGTGTGTGTGTGTGTGTGTGTGTGTGTGTGTGTGGTGTAGTAAAATTGCGAAATTCAAAACTTCCGGTATTCGAGGTTTTGAATTTTGCGGCTTTTAGTGTTTGTTGTTTTGTGGATTCCACTTCTTGGGCTCGAGATACTGAATCGAACTGGACCCCGTTGAATGATGGGATCATTGACCCACATACCCAAAACGACAATGTTGAATTCTGACATTGTTGAAGTATGACTCATGTTCAACCTCAAAACAGGCTTTAACATGGGTTGAGATAGGGGCGAGATTTGTACTTCGACAATGTCGGGTTTGACATTGTTGCCGTTCTGCCTCTGGACTTCGACTGAAGTGGGTTTGACCAAACCCACTTCAACCTTACCATAGTAAACCTATATACACACACACACACACACACACACATACCCACACACACACACACACACACATATATATATATACTTCCTATTTGTGCAAGATTTTAGCTGTATAATTTTATTGATACAACTACTTTTGTCTATATTTATATATATATATATATATGTATATTAATATTATATATACCACTCTGTAATATATATGTGTTATGATTATGTAAGTTACTACCTGGCACCATTACCTCTTTATAATCACAATGTGTTATTTTTCCTGTTTTCCTGCTTGGTCTGGGTTGCACCTGAAAGGAGTTCATGGAGTAGCATACCTACTTGGTTAGCAAATGTAAAAATAAAAAATGAACTAAATAAAATAAATACTCAAAGAATGTATAGAAATGAGTGATCTTAATTCATTTTGGTTCAAGGTTGCAGGTAAAAATGGAAACGTATCCAGGGTGGAAGTGTGGGACTGTGAAGGAATAGATTACTGGGGACTAGTTGATAGACCTCAGGAAACCTAAGGTTGTGGAATAAGAAAATATGAGGGGACTGTGAGATTACATAGGTTCATAGGTTGGTACTAGGCTATTGGCCCTAGGGCCTATACAAGCCTTGCTATAACAATTCCCTGACTATTTCTTCCCACAATATTTACTTCCCTGGATCCCTATCTAGCAAGGTGACTGATGTGATCCCCAGGATGAATTTTCTATCTCCCATCTGGAAAAGCAGGAAAGGGTGTTTGAAGGATGGGGAAAAAAATAACAGAAAGATACGGCAGCCAACTTAGATGAGAAGGTAAGTTTCAAGACTGATTAGAATAAAGAAAAATAAGTATAAAATGATGAGAAGGAATAGGAGAAAATGGTGTATGATTGTCCAGGTAAAGGGAGGTAAAGAAAGTTAACAAAGGGTAAAGAAAAGGGGTACCTGTCATGTCATCAGTAGCATTTTTATTGAGTGCAGAGCATTTGAACACAAACCAACAGAACACATTTCACCAACAATGGAGTTTTCATTCACTCCCCACTACTGTGTAGCCTCAGAGTATGTATATTTAAGCTTGTGGATGTGAGTTGTGCATCCACATGGGTGGTACAGGGGGACTTGCTCCTCCTGGATAAAAATGTCTGCAAGGTTCAGTGAAAGTCATTTCATTGGTTTGCGTTCAATCATTCAACACAATGAAAATACTGTCCATTGCTCTATATGTACCGAAGAGAAGACAGAGTGTGGCTAGTGTTATAGTTAAAAGAAGGGGAAACAAAGTTTTGTAATTATACTGTAGATAGGCATGTTTTGACAGTTCTGAAGGATACGGGGAGAAAATTCATGGAGCTAAAAAACTGCACGAAGTAATTAATGACTTCTCTGTGTTTGTGGTTAACAATGATAGTGGTTGAAGGATGATCCATGTGTTGAAAGAGCCTGGTGGTCTGGTGGGGACAAGTGGATTAACGGGAAGATAACAAAGGAACGTGGTAAAAGGGATGGAATATCTAAGGGGTGAATCAAGCACATGGGCTTGATGAACAACCTACTGGGGTGTTAAATGAGCTGGAAGTTGTGTTGGTGTTCTGTCGGAAGGCCAGTACATCCTGTCCTTGGAGTTAGAAGTCCCACTGGACTAACAGGGGATAATACTGTTGAATAAACTGGGGATGCCAAAAGGTGACCCAAAAAGCTATATTTAATACACACACAAATGCAACTGTAAACAGCATATTTTTATACATACACATGCCTTTTCTACCAAGTGTTCTGTTCTGATTGTCCTTCTCTGCTGTCCACTTTATTCCTGTCTTTCTTAAAAGTCTAAAGTCAGTGCAACTATCTGTTCCCTTCACATTATTATCTTACAAGGTTTTACTATTTTTATGCTAGAGTATGTTTTATGGCTTTATAGTCGAAGTATGAATTGTCTTTTACCACTGTCCATAGATCTCTAATGATGATGTCATTTTATGATTAGACCATATGTTTTATCATCACAATTCCCCCTTTCTCCCCTAGCTTTTTAATGATACATTTACTGACTTTAAAAGCAAGGCCATTACTACACTGTGTATATTGTCTTTGAAAATGTTGGCATCTTTTACTGAAGTAAATATGCCAGGCAATTTGCAGTCATACTAGAGTCCACGTTTTGCTGTTATATCTAAAAAGAGTATGCTGGATATAAATGGCCTCAGTACAGAGCACTATAGCAATACCCTGGTAGCATCCATGTAACTCTCCCCACCTTGAGTTGTAGCTTATTATCTCAGTTACCCTTTTACCTAGTGAAATACATATGGATTCATATTTAATATATTTATTTTCCAGTCATTCCATCATGTGGAATATTATTTCATGACCTAAAAATGTCAGACTAAGTGACAGACACTATTATTCTTTTATTAAGCGATGCTGTTACTCATTCAAAGAATGCCACAAACCCATGATGTTCCATAACTAACAAAAGTAGTTTATTTGTGTCATTTTGGATAAGTGTTATATCCTTTTCTCTTTTTATGATTTTACATAGAATACTGATCAAGCTGATGGATCACAAATTGTTTGGGTCTGATATGTCCCCATCCCCATCATTGTTGAACTAGTACCACTACAAACTGTCTCCATACATCAGAGACAAGTTTACATATTAACAACGTTTAGTTACATGTTTCATTGATTTTTTATTAAAGAAAGCAACCGAGCATATTTTCTTGTCCCATGGAACATTTTTATATGTTGTATGAGACATCATATATTTAGATAATTATATAAAGAATGTCTTGCTTATATCTGTAGCACTTTGACATGCCTTGGTTACTCTGAAGTTTGCACATATTTTTTTTGCAAGCAGGCTTACTATACTGTCCTTGTATTCTGTCCTACAGGCTGTTGAGAGGATATCTATACTTGGCATACAAAGCATTGTCAGACTACACTCTGATGGACCTCCTGCATATCTGCAAAACAAACAGCACCAGCATTACCTGTTCTAAAGACTTAAACCTTGCCTGGGATATAAATATGACCTGCTGGTCCCAGAGACTACCCGTTTTCTGGAACAGGTTCCCCATCCATGTGAAGCAGAGTTCTCCCTAACCCAATTCAAGTGTAACTAGTACAATTGGATGGGGAACAGGAAATTCATCCCTGGTTTGTCACACATGTCTGTAATGGACACTGGCAGCCCATAAATGGTTCATCTCCCCGGCCCCTGCTTGTAAATGCTTCATCTCCCAAGCCCCTACTTACACTTATCAAGGGTACTAGAACTTGTCAGAGATTTGGAATGCATAGCTAGGCTTAAAAAGGGCCTTCTGGTCATTAGCCTGGTAAACACCTATGAATCTACACACAACAGCTGGGTGACTGCATCTTTGTTTATTGAAAACAGGTTGTATTCACCATTCTTCCATTTCAGTTTTTCCTGTTGTAACTAATGTTTACTGCATCATTATCTTCAGTCTTTAAGACCATGCTGAGTTTATAGTTAAATGTGGGAGATCTGATAAGTAAAATTTTATACTTTAATATAGTCTTATTTTAATTAGCAACTATTTTTAAAAGTCGAATAATACCTTTTTTCTATTGCATATTACCAATGCTAATTAATTATATCAGTGCTTACTGATTATTAATTAATTATTATTTTTAATTCACTTATATATTTATAACTTGCCTATATATATTTATAAACGCAAATGTTAATAATATCATTGGGTTTGTTTACAGGGTTTTTTTTCTTGCATATGTTTTATTTTTCTATTTGAATACATGGAAACTGTCGGGATGAAAAAAATCCTTTTCAGTGCATGTACTGCCAGAGAGAGAGAGAGAATGAGAGAAACAGAGGGGCAGACAGAATGAAAAATTAAGTCCATCAGGTATAAAGCAAAATGGTTGCACATTTTGCCAGGTACTGAATATCCTGCCTATGACCCTATAGCCTTACTTATCTTTCTACTGATGCCAGGAGTTTGTCTTGATATGCTGTTTCCATAAAACGTGATGAGAGGATTTTATTAAGCCATTCTGCTTTCCCAAGCTGGCTAAGATGATTGATAATCCTACCATATCCAGCTACAGACACATCCAACAGGAGGACCTCCTCAAATTTCCACTTCATTAGTGTGAACAATTACTGTGTCACATTTAGCCATAATCATTTTTAACATAGCTGAAATGCCTCTAATTGTTGACCCCAGATAAACATAGCACTGTCTTGACCTCATTGCAAAGTCCAGTAAGATATTTGTCTTCACAATGGAGTGTTTGCCTTTTGAAGTTTCAACACTTGATTCAGTTTTATTTCCATGTATCTTATTATTATTTTAGTGGACCCTCCTTGTTACCATGTTATGCTGAGTATACATGTATGATTTTCTTTGGTCACTGACAGCTTCCTATAATATATTTCTCTCATGAGGTTTTGGTTTTATTGAGCATATGGCTTCCTGAGGTACAGGCAAGGCTTCTATTGATATCTTCTTTAGAACTTCTACATATGTATGGATATGTGTCTCAAAGGGTGGGAATAATTCTGTGAACCTAGCCTCAGTGTTCTGGATATACTCACACCTCTCATAAAAATGTAATGCCTTGTCTGTAAGTAGTACATTTTCTGTAAACGTGCGGTGGTTCGTATAAACTGCCTTAAGTAAAAATAATGATACCCTTTTGATGAGCAGGTAGGCCTGCTGGGCCAGATTCAATAAGGCCTACATTAAGTGAACACGATATGCATTCAAGAACACTGTTAACACATTTTTGTTTGTGCTTTCTAGTCAGTCAGAAACATTACACTAAGTGTACATGTATTCTGCACTTTGTGGTAACTTTTGTGAATCCCTGTCAATATTTAAAGCTCCAAGAATATCAGTAGGAAAACTAAAATTAGGAGGAAGAAGATGTGAGTTACATCTGTGTTGTTTGTTCAGTCAGAATGGTGTACACTTAGTGCAGGCATTACTGAATACCAGAGTAGTTTTTCTGGGACAACCTGGGAGCAATGTCTGGTTAAGTGACTTGCTCAAGGTCACACAGCAAATAAAGGATACGGGAATCAAACCCTGTACCACAGGAACTACAGATTACAGCCTTAAACTTCTGTGCCTTCATCAATTATGTCTTTGAATGTTAACTTCTGTCATGCCTTTAGACCTAATATAAAATAAGATCTTTTCTGAGGGGGAGAGGACTAAGCAAAACAAAAAACAAATAAGGAAATGTGTACTATTAGTCAAATCTTAATTGTACCTTTGCCAAATTGCCAATAAATTTGGTAAATTTTGTAATATATTTTCTTTTTAAACAATCAGTATATGTTCTATCTGTTTACATTGACATAATCGAAAATTATTAATTACTGGTGCTAAATTGAGATTTTAAAAGTAAGCTGAAGGGGTTGAAGGTATAGAAATTGGAGTGTGCAACTAGTGGGCATGAAGATATGAATAGGAGGGTAATGGAAGTTTAAGCAGTTTAAGATGAGGAGCTTTAAAAAATGGTCTTATAATTATTACCAGTCAGAGCATATTAGGAGCAGGATTGGGCTTTTGAATTTAAATTAACATGTGCAACAGCTAGTTCAATAGCCACTAGGTTTAAGAACCCAACCTGAGCAGGATGGATGATGTGGAAAACGTCAACTTAAATTTAAAATTCAAATTCAGTTTTATTAAGGACCAGTGGCAGCTGGTGACTTCAAATTAAAGGAGGGCTGCAGGAGACAGTGGAATGGGTGGGGCCAATGTGATGGGTGTGTGGCCAACTAGAAAGGGGTGGAGCTATGCTCAAAACCACAACAACTGGAACTTTAATTAAATACACTGCCCTGGGTGCCAAACAGTCATTACGAGAGTCCAATTAAGACAAAATGAAGTGCAGAAGAAAAAAATATTTCAATGAATTGGCTACATGACAACTTACTTAATATCCAGATGGAAACACAGGTTGTGAGGCATGAAAAAATAAATTACTTTTTAAATACATTACTGGAATGCCAGTCAAAATCAAGTATAAAAAAACAAGCAGCACTCAACTCAAACCACTACTCCTTGCACTGCAGTTCTAATTATAATTTATATTTAGCTTTATAAAATTAACAAGTAACATGCTGAAAGTAGCAATCTCTGTGATACCCCCACTTGTAAAAATGTTTCTTATCCAAAAAAGACCTGCTACCTGACACAACTATCTACTTGTTTCATGGGGAAGACATGATCAAAGTAAAAAATGAACAGCAAACAAGAAACAAGCTCAAGATAAATTGCTTAAAGGATTCCTGCACAAGTTATGGACCACACATGATAGATTGACATTCTGTTTAATTTACAGGTAAAGCCTGCAAAGATGACTGCAAGTCTCCAACAAAAGATAACTGCAAATCTCCAACAAATGTAATGAGCTTCTGAAAATACTGTAATCCTGTCCTTTATTACAAATACTGTCATATGCATTTCAATACCCAAGGCTTATACATTATCTAGTTATGTAAATATTCTCTGCATGGCAACAACGAAAAGGTCTTCAATGCTGGTAATTCTTTAACAGTATGCTTATTAAAGCTTACTTGCATCTTACAATCTTCGACAAGCTTACCTGATGGTCATTAAATCATTTCTACTTAAACAGAGCAACAGGGCACTGTGACAGCATGCATTTCCTGAATAATAAGAAGCCTAAATCAACAGTATAAAAATATGACAGAAAACCAGAAAATTCTGCAAAATCAAGGACAGATGAAAAGCCATGGTCATACTTGTGGTCTGCCTTGGATGGGGGAATACTCTGCACACTTACACTGCATAACTGCTCTTTGCTATCCTTGGACACATCCAGAGCCACTACAATGGGTAGTGGGGTGCAACAAGTATGTCACAATTTGAAATGTCTCTGGCTGATGGTGATGGCTCTGACACTCATACCTCTCAACTTCAGAGCAAGAAGTCTGGACAAAGCCATACATAGAATTAGAAGTGGGACACAGGCCCAAACAATTTTTAAATATTGCTCTTTTAAACTTAGATAATAGAACAGTAGTAGGTCTTGCATTAGTACAAATTTTCTGAATGGTATGAAATCTGAAATTCAAATGTCTTGCATTATTTTCTAACTTCAATCTTTAATGATTTGCCACTAATTTGCCAGAAAACCACAATTTTATGAAAAACAGACCAAAAATGTGATGCAAAAATATAAAGTTGCCATACAATACAGCTGGGAACCTGTCAAAGAAGGGACACCTTTTTAATATTAACACTGTTAACTTGAGCAGCTAACAAAATAAGAGCATCTACATGCATTTCTGAAATAAAAGTAATCCATAACTCTGATCATTACAGCTATATATAATTGTAAACCCTCCACGTTTTCTTCCAAAATTGCCATTTTGAGGAGGGATTATTAGGGGAGAGCAACATTTTGAGCCAAAATTGGGGACAGTTGAGAGGTTTGGATATTCCTAATTCTACAAAGTGATTTGCACGTACATCTCAACCTCTTAATGCAGGAAATCTGGACAAGGCCAAATATATTGGGGGAACATACAAACACTACTAAAAATTGCTCTTGTATAAACTTAATACAGTTGATAGAATAACAGGTCATGCTTTAGCATGCATTTTTCTGAAGGTTATGATGTCTGAAACTCAATGCCTGTCATTTAGTGACTTCATTCCTAAATAATTTGCTAGAAAAACACAAATTTTATGAGGAACAAACCAAAAATAAGAAGCAAATATCTATTCATTCTTCAAAAATATGGACAACTGAGAGGTATAGTTCAACCGGGTCAGTCTGAGTTTGCTACCCTTCCCCTTCCCACAAAATCCTGGTCGAATGGAGCCTCCCCCCTGCAGCTATTCCAATGTCCCATTCCTTGGTTATTTTGCCCCATTTACCATAAACACTGTAATATGCATAAACTAACATAAAAGGCACAGTAGCAATGCAGGCAGTAAACACAGCACTAACCAAAATGCAGGAAACAAAGCTGAAAGAACCGCTGCTTCATGAACTTTAAAATTCTGATTTATTGTGATACAAACAGGAGACGTGGTAAGCGCTTTCACCTGGCTAGGCTTCTTCAGACCAAAAGAACCCCCCCCCTCTTGTACACCCTTATATGGCAAAAAAGGTGCAAAAATAGATAAACCATTAAAGACACAATGCAACTATCATAGTTGTTGTGACTTTCGGCTTTTCCCGGTTAGGGGTCGCCACAGCGGAACTCCGGTCCGTTAATGATTGGCAGTTGATTTTTACGTACTGAGTTGCCAGCCCTGATGCACAACCTTCAATGAAGGTACGCCCATTCACGCATGTCTTTACGCAGAAGACGCTCTAACTGATAGTCGAACCGGACAGCGTATTACTGTGAGGTGACAATGCTACCGCAGCACCACCACACAAGATACATAAAGTGCTTAATCTAAAATACATTAACCATAGTAAAATAAAAATGCCTATACCACTCATAAAACATGAATAGAAATGCATAAAAACAAAAAATTGCATATATTCATACTAATTGCACAACACTAACAATAAATCCTCTCATAAAAATGCTCTCATAATATATGTAAAAAGCACAGTCATACATATCACTTCAATCTCCTGGACTTCTGGAAAGGTCTCAATGGTACTTTCTCATTCAGTCCAGGAAAAACATCTGCTCTAAGTCTAACAATCCATTTAGACTCATTATTCTCAGTTCTATTCCTCACATCCCCCCATAAAACTAGTGTGTGTAAGATCTAATGCTTTAAAATGAAAAAGATGTGTGGAATCATTAGACAAGACATGTTTGGACAGAGCATTGACACTGGAATGAATCCTGATCTGGTAGAGATGTTCCCTTATCCTGTCCCTCAGCCTCCTGTCCATCTTGCCTACATAAAACACAGCACAGGCTCCACAGGAGGCCAAATAAACAGCATGTGTAGATTCACAGTTTGCATGAACTCTAACTTCATGGTTAGTGCCATAGACAAGGTGAGAGAAATGGACATCAGTGTCTATGGAACAACAATAGTTGCAAGTACCACAGGGTACAGTACCAGCAATCCTATCACCTCCACCATCCATAACAAGATAACACAGCAATTTCTTTAAATTTGATCTATTCTTATAGACAAAACCTGGGGCAGCACCCACAATTTCCCTCACATTCGGGTCCAGTGTTAACACACCCCAGTGAGATCTAATCACATCCTTCAACCTACCTACATCCTTAGTATAATATAAGGGCACTCTGAAACCATGATTTCTACTCCCCACCAGAAAACCCTGGGAGGGGCCATCATGGTCCACTCCAGTCTCAGAGAAAAAGGGTGCAGCAGCTTGTTCCCTCAAATTAATGAGGTCTGCTAATCCTCTCTCCATGTCAGATGTCTGATATTCCCTGCTCTTAAACCTCTCACATAAATCCCTAACATCTGCCTCAAAACCATCCTGACTGGGATTATACCATGACATCCTATATACCTGACCCCTCACAATATTACCAAAGATGTAACCTGGATGCATACTGCATCTATGGAGATAGGAATTACGTTGACAC
This sequence comes from Protopterus annectens, assembly GCF_019279795.1. NCBI lineage: Eukaryota > Metazoa > Chordata > Ceratodontiformes > Protopteridae > Protopterus > Protopterus annectens. Next base: position 867,439,094 of record NC_056735.1, read on the forward strand.
TCCTTTCTATACACTCCTGTGTTCAGTAGGCCACTTTCCAATCTCTGAACGTAAACATCCAAAAAGGAAATCCAATTCTCAGAAACCTCATGGGTAAATTTCAGATATTGTGTTAGACCATTAACTCTCTCCAGGAAGAGAGATAACTCATCTTTCGTGCCCTTCCACAGGAAAAACACATCATCTACAAAATGCCTATAAAACATCACGTTCCTTGAAAAATTGCCTATACCAGACAAGAACTTGGTCTCCCATGCAGCCATAAAGTGGTTGGCGTAGCTATTGGCACAAGAAGTGCCCATAGTCACGCCATCCATCTGTAAATAGCCTATTTTGCATTGGGGTTTAACAAAGGAATTCCAGGAGGGGAATGAGTTGACTTCAGAGTCCCATGTACAACACAAAAAATGGGCTATGATTTTGCCATATAATGGGCAGGCAGGACAAATTATTAGAATTATTAAGGACACTTGGCAAAGTTCTTTTAACAGTGACACTATAAGTATTATAGGTAACACCCAACTTTTACATATAGTATGGGTAGGAACCTTAAAGAATTGATGGAAGCTGAACCTAATATTGAGACATATAAGAGCTCCAAAATGAGTAAATGCAGGTTTATTAATAATGGCCCTTATGTGGCTGTTCAAGGCTTCTATAAAACTATTAGGTGTCCTGGATTCTGTAACTGTAATACTAAGATGGCAGTGTACATTTCTACATGTTTGAGCTGTTCTACTTTCTATGTTGGGAAAACAACAAGAAAGGTAAGGCTCAGAATCCTGGAACACTTAAGAGACATCCGGAACAAAAGAACTAACAATGCCTTGTATATGCATAGTCTGAGTTGCCCTAATTTTAAGAGATTTCTGTTTTTTGTAATAGACAGAATTCCATTTAATGACAATGGAGGTGATTTAAAAGTTTTACTTGAGATGAGGGAGTGCATCTGGCAGTTGAGGCTGGATGCATCTAGACCTCCAGGCATTAATGATCACATCTCAGTCTCTAGCATTTTAAAGTACAAATCTACATTTGTTTAAAGAATGTTAAGTATTATACTATTATTTTTTATTTATTAGTTTTATTTACTACTTTTATACAAACAGGTTTATATATAGATTTTTTTAAAATGTTTGTGTTTTAAGTTGAACAATATTTTTTTCTATTTATAAGTAACTGTGCTTTCCAACAAGCATAGGGGTGATGTTTTACTGTGACTTTAATTTATAAATTGCTTTTTGGTTGGGGTTGGTTGCCTAAAGGGGTGTGTCTGTAACTAATAGCTTTAAATGCAACAAAGATGAAGGGCTCTTTTACTCTGATGATGCCTGACTATGTATGTGGGTGAAAGCTGTTTATATGTATAGAATTATTATGTGTTTTTTCGCTCTTTTGGTCTATTAAAGTTTGCAGTGTCTGGGGAGCTGAGCTGGTTTATTATTTACAAGTTTCTGGTGTTACATTGTGTCGGCTGGTAGTCACAATGAAAATAGACTTAGCATTAAAACTTCTCTGCCCTTGAAACTCACATGCATTGAAACAGCATTGAAACCCACATTCAAAGAAAATACATTTTGCCACTGGCAGATAAAGATTAACTTTGAGCTGTTTTCAAAATCATAGGCCCCTTGAACACAAAACATACACATGCTATTTGATACACTTTCCTGATTGTATTACATTATATTCTTTGTACAATACAGTACAGTTGCTAGAGGGCATTTTAAATGTATTGTTTTGAACATTTTTCCAGTAAACAATGAAACAAAATGCATGCACCAATGACAAACTGCCCAATTCAGAACATTTCCAGCCTAAAAAGTCTACTCAACCTTCTAGAGTCCACCAGTATCAGTAAATATGTACAATCTCTGAAGTAGTAAAATCCACATTAAAGAAATCTGTAACTAATAAAGAGGTTGCTGCTAGCAAACAACTTTTTATGTCATTGTTTCATCTACAAATAAAGTGCCTGTTGCCCTTGAAGAATAACTTGCCTATGTTGCATGCATTAAAAAACTGATAAGCTAGTAATATCGCAATAGGGAATGGATGGCAAACTGATAACAGGTTCATAGTTACTAGGTATCTTTGCCAAAAGGACTACAGCATCCACCCCCTTTACAACACAGTACAGTATTAGCAATACATCTACCTACTGTGGGAGTAGAACCCACTGCCTTCTGCATCAAATGCAAGTACACTACCAGTTGTGCTATTAACAATGCACATCAGTTTAGCATAAGCAGCACTACACTTTTGTTCCCCTGCAGCTCTCAGCTCCTTGTAAAATCTACTCGACACTCAGCTGTATCTCTGAACTTTTCAGCACAAGAAATCTGGAAAAAGCCAAAATTTATTGGGGGGGGGGGGGACAAAAGCCAAAAAAATAGGGACACATTTTAAACATTGCTTGTATCATGTTGGCAAGTTGCTTGAATAAAATGCTGTATTACCACCATACATTTCATTGCCACGTCTTGAACCCAGGGATCCCTGTGCAAAACAGTCAGAGAAGCATACCACTATGCCCAATCAGCTGTTTTGTGAAACAGAGGAAGACTGAAACTTAAATGGCTACCATTTAGTGAATTCAGTTCTCACCATAGCTGTCAACCGCTTAGCAAAAAACACCTGAAAAAAGCCAATAATGGGGGAATACAGCTGCCAGAAATATTCAGTGAATTCAGTTCTCACCATAGCTCTCAACCTCTTAGCAAAAAACATGTGGACAAAGCCAGTAATGGGGGAATACATCCCCCAAACATTCAGTGAATTCAGTTCTCTCCATAGCTCTCAACCTTAGCACAAAATACCTGGACGAGGCCAATAATGGGGGAATACAGTCCCAAAAATATGGGTAAATTTCAAATATCCATGTTATAAACTTAGACAATTGCTAGAATAAAAGGTTTTGTGTTACCATATACTTTCTAAAGAATATGAAGTCTGAAATTCAAATGCCTGTTATTTTTAAGCATTTGTTAACCAGGAAACTAGTCTGACTTGGAACAAAACAAAGCCAATTTTCAGCAGAGCAGGGAGAAACACTCCAGACACATCTTTGTAAGAGATGGGAGAACATGCAGACTCCACACAGAAGGCACCCCAGCCAAGAATCAAACCAGAGGACCTGTAGCTGTTACGTAACAGTGCTACCAGTGCACCATTGCACTGCAAAACCTTTGCAAGGAAAAATGAAGATACAGAAACCACAGATTTTATGAGGAACAGAACAAATATGTGGCAAAAATCTGCAACTTTTTATAAATAGTGATGGGTATGGAATTCAGGTCCTTGACACCTGCATCCAAGGTACAGGGTTCAAGCCTGAGTATCTCTACTCACCACTATGTGTTCTCACTAGTATATAGCAACTGGGGCATTTTACACACACATGTCCCAATACTTAAACCTTGTGCTTGAATCCAATGCTTTTCCTGCGAGAACTTAAACTCACCTCACCTCTCTCTTGATTGGTCCTGTCTGCGGATGAAGCAGTCTGGAGCTCCTCTGTTGAGTGCGGTTGTCACCGCACAGATTCCTGTACATCTGCGGGACAGAAAATGCCTTCCCTGTATCCAGACTGTTGATTCAGGCAGTCTGAGTTTGCACAGATTCCTAGGCATCTGCGGGGCAGTCTGAATGTGTCCGTGCATGTGTGGAAGTTCCAGAACTCATAAAAATAAAGTTTTTTGCTTTTTTAATTTTGTTTCATGTTTTTTTTCCTTTTGTTTCTAGGTGGGAGGGCTGCAGTCCTGCAGTCCTATTGCACGAGCCACCCCTGTTAAGGACCATGTACAAAAAGGACATTAGGAATGACATTCATATAACAGTAATACAAATATGTAAACAAATGACTGAAAATGGAGAAACAAAATACATACATTAACAGAACATGACTATATGGAATGCCAATGTCTAGTCAATAGGAAGTATAACAGGAGGAAGAAGATCATGGACAAATTAGGAGGTGCAGCACCCAGCAAGATAAAAGCACTCTAATTAAACTAACCAAACAACATAGAGGACAAATAAAGTCTATCAAAGCCAAATTTGAGGTAAGTTTAGCCTCCCAGGCCAAGGGCAACTACAAAGCATTCTTTAGCTATGTATGCAACTTCAAAGGCAACACACAATTGTGTGCAGAGCTCATTGTAAATGAAGTCACCTATACTGAGCCAGAAAATATAGCAAACCTCCTGGCTGATAAATTTTAGCACCAATTTAACTCCTTTCTCCCCCTCAACCTTCCCTCAGGAAATATCATCAAATATAACTATCCCCACTGTCACTAGGGAACAGGTCCTTAATGCTCTCTCTAAGACCAAAAACACTGCATTAATGGGCCCATACAATATCCCAGGATACCTTCTAAATAACATGAAACATGAGCTATCAGGACCTCTGGAATTACTATTTATCTGTACCCTCCAAACAGGCTTTGTGCTTCATGAATGGAAAAAGGCAACAGTCAACCCTCTCCACAAAGGTGGGCCATTTACAGACCCTGGAAACTGCAGCCACATAAGTCTCACAAGTCTTATATGTAAAGCCATGACAAGAATTATCATGGAGATGATCAGCAGAGATATAGTAAACTTCCAGACACTGAACCCAACCCATTTTAATTTTGTAAAGGGGAGGTCATGCCTACTCAACCTGATGGACTTCTTTGAGAAGGTCACCAAAGCAATGGATGAGGGCATAATCGTTCACACTGCCTACCTTGACCTGGCCAAGACATTTGACACAATACCCCACTTGGGCATTGTTGACAAACTCAAGAGGTTAGGTACAAACCCATATGTCACCCAGTGGATAGACAACTGGCTCACAGACAGGACCCAGGAAGTTAGAATTGGGAAGTCCACCTCTACAAAGAGGTCTGTTACATGTGGAGTCCCTCAGGGATAAGCCCTTGGACCACTCCTTTTGGCATTTACTTCTCAGAAGTCAAGGCCAATGTCAGTGGTCTCTGGCTGACTAAATCTGCAGGTGATTGCAAGTTAGGAGCTGTGATTGAATCTCACACTGACACAAATGTTCTACAGGAGGGCCTGACACAGACAAACAACTGGTGTCAGAGCCATGGATTAAAACTAAATGCCAAGAAATGCATAATAGTATCCTTTGGGAAGTCATCCATCCCTGGTAACTATCATACTGACAACACACCCTTTAGAGTTGACCCAGTAGTCAGGGACTTAGGGACACACACCTAACCTAGCCTTTGATCATCATGTGTTTACAGTGGTAAGGAAATCATTCTATGTTGCTCAACGTATAAACAAAGGTATGGCATCTAAGTCCAAGGAAGTCATTGTTCCACTGTATTCGACATTCATCAGACCTGTCATTGAGAACATTGGCCCCTTTGGTATGCACCTAATCAGGCATATCCAACAACTGGAACGTCCACAGAGATTCCTCATTAAACAAATACAGGGTATAAGTAATATGCCCTATGCAGACTGCCTCAAGGCCCTATCCCTATATTCTGTCTCCTACAGGTTTGTGAGGGGAGATCTATGCCTGGCATACAGGGCATTGTCAGACCCCACTCTGATGGACCTCCTGCATATTCACAAAACAAACAGTACCAGAATTACCCATTCTAAAGACTTAAACCTTGCCTGTGATATAAATAGGACCTGCTGGAGAGATAGGTATATATCTCAGAGACTACCCCATCTGTGGAACAGGTTCTCCATCCATGTGAAGCAGAGTTCTTCGCTAGTCCAGTTCAAGTGCAACTTGGACAATTGTATGTGAAACCAGAAATTCATCCCTGGTTTGGAACCTATGTCTCTGATGCAAACAGGTAACCTGTAAATGGTTCATCTCCCAGGCCCATGCTTACACTTATCAAGGGTATCAGAACTCCTCAGAGATTTGGGATGCATGGCTAGGCTTAAAAAGGCCCTTGTGGTCATTAGCCTAGTAAACACCTATGACCCTATGAACCTATGATGCAAAATGCATTGCATAAATAAATATACCATAATTTAAACCATGATGCAAATTAAAAATGAAAGGTGAAAGCCAAGATCCTAGGTGTAAAACCTACAAAGATGATCAGCTCGAGTATTGTAAGGCATGTTTTAAGGAGCTGTTGAAGCAAGCCCCTGTATAATACTCCCTTAGCCACTGAAAAAATAAGCTCCACAGGTACAACACCCGATATGCAGCAGAGTCAATGCCGCAAGTTTCTGAATCTGTGGAATCACCAGCAGAGGAAGCTGAGTGCAGAGCCTATAATGGGTAGTAGGGAAAAGCAATCTCCTTTAAATAAGAGAGAATTTAGTTCTATATGAACCAGTACATCAGCACCAAGATTACTGACAATAATAATGAGAGATTAGATACTTCACACTACAGTCTGTTCTGTCAGCTGTGCAAGAAAGCCTTGAACTAGTTTTCCTTATTAGTTTAAACAATAATTCCCATTTCCAGCTCCTTCCACAATTGTCACATGTTTGTACTTGATATGTCCCAGGCCTCTCAAAATGAAGCACATGATTTGTTTTGTGTCTTAATCTAGAACTTTTAAAACTAAAACAATTCTCTTAATAAAATAACACTACAGTAAAGAGAAAGCAATGAAAGTAGATAAAAATGTCAGATTTAAGCACATACATTGCAGTCAGGTTTGTCATCTGTCTCAAGAGAACTTTGACCCATTTTTCCTCGTTACTTTGAATACATGAGCCATTTCACAGATCCTCCTACAATTCACAAACAAGTATTCTCTATAGATCTCACAACCTGGTACTTCCACAATAATTTGTAAACAAAATAATGCACAACAAAAATAAAAGAAAAAATGTAAATATACACACCATAAAAATAATTTTCCTCTCACATCAATAATTTTAACTGTATTTTTCAGATATGTGGATTGTTCTTTTTTTAATAATTTGTCAGATACAAAAAAATTCCGTTGAAGGCAAAGAGCATTTTAAGGAAGTAGTTACTGGGTCTAGCCTCACTGGGCTGCAGCTGTACTATTACAGAGAGATGTAGACTCATCATTCCTGTCATCTGACTGGTCTGTTGGACATGCATATATGACAATGAATCTATCTAAAATGGCATGACATACGACTCCACAGGGGGTGGTAAGTAAAGACATGAATAACATAAATAAATAAAAGTGATATGGATGGAAATAAGAGACAATGAAAGGCTACAACGTTTAGGTGCTCAGACACTACTCCAAAATATGATAAACTGTAGGAATGAAAAAGCTAGTGCTCATTAGATCACAATTTACTGGATGAAGCAGGACAAAAAAATTACATAAATTCTCTAGGCTCCAAGCTTGTTGTGTCTTTTGGCTTTTCCTGGTTAGGGGTCGCCGCTAATGATTGGCAGTAGATTTTTACGTACCGAGTTGCCGGCCCTGACGCACAACCTTCAACGAAGGTACGCCCATTCACACGTCTCCACACAGAAAACGCTCTAGCTGAGAATTGAACAGGACAACGTCTTACTGTGAGGCGATAACGCTACAGGTTAATTAGTGAGACAAAATAAGATGTAGAATATTGACATTTTCGGTGTGCATATGCTCATTCATGCATAGTAGATATGATACCTCTAAGGAATAAGTCTATTTTGCAAGGAAGTACCTAATTCAGAAAGCTAGGGAAATTGTCCCCAGTTTGTGTCTTTCGGCTTTTCCCGGTTAGGGGTCGCCACAGTGGAACTCCGGTCCGCTAATGATTGGCAGTAGATTTTTACGTACTGGCTTTCCAGGCCTAACGTACAACCTTCAATGAAGGAACGCCCATTCACGCATGTCGCTACACATAAGACGCTCTAACTGAGAATCGAACGATCAACGTCTAACTGTGAGGCGACCAGGGGATATAATGTGGCAAACAGTTGCAGTGCAGGAAATGAAAACTTAGCATTAATAACATCAGTTGTGTTAAAAAAAGGAAAAAAAAAAGAAAAAATAATGCAAGTATAAAGTATGTAGAAGTAAGGGAACTTCAAATTTATTAAAATGCTTATAAACAAGCATGTCACAGCTGAAAACATTATCAAACAATACATAAATGCAAATGAAAACCAAAATAAAAAGTTAGTAAGCAAATAATCTTAGTTATAATCAGACATAGTAAGTGAAAATTAAATTAGAATAATAGATTAAATGTATGATAAAGAAATATATGTGACATTCTGAAAAAAATAATCACTACAGAGGATACAGCTCTAAAATGTTGTCATTACAATAAAACCACTGAAAAGCGAATTAAACATTCTTAATGTAAGGCTGTTAACAAACTATAATGGATACAGCAAGAGAATGTGATTGCTGAGAAACAGATAAAAATAAGATACACAGAGGCAGCCCATTGATTTGAAATGAAAAACACAATTTTTAGAGATTTGTAGTATAGAGACAGGCCTTCACAATTATGGATCACACTGTCAACTGGCAAGCAAAAAGTACCAACTATCAAAATGATGATTGAAACAGAAAAATCATGGCTTAGACTGTAAAGACCCAAAACACACAGTCGGCATATCAGAAATAAATCCACAACAGAAGACAGGCAGATAAAGGCAATTCAACAACAACATGCTATTTTAAGAAAGACAGAGTCCAAGAACAGGTCATTAACAAAAAGTTTTAAGTAATTAAATTAGCAACATCACAAATCAGGCTGAAAATGATTCCTGTCTCTCTGCTGTTATGAGCACAAATGCAATCAACAGTAGATCCAGCCAGACAAAGACAGTCAAAGATGAAAAAGAAATGTCAAAGTGACAAACAATTCAGGACTGATGCCCTATGAGATATTGAGTAGCTGTCAAAACCTTAACATCATGAATAACAGTAGTAAAACATAAAAGCAGTTTTTTTTTTCAAACAGAGCTGACAAGATGAATTATTGGCCATAGAATAACAGTTGTGATTGCTAAAAGTGGTAAAACATAACCACAGAAATATATGCTACTGCGAAGGGTTGATGGTAGTACTTCAGTGAGCCATACTTCTTAGCTGTCCTTGATTTTGCCTTATATTTTTTGCTCTGTTACTGAGCTCCTGGTAAACTACTGAGAAACACAGACAAGCCAATACTGCCAGACACCAGAGTTTCATACTTTGTATTGTTAAAAAATGTATTTTGATGTCAGAACTTGCTGTTCTGGTATTGTTTTAAGAAAACTGTAATAATATTTAAAAATTGTCTTTGATTTTGGGGATTTGTCCCCTATTATTTGTGACTATATCCGGAATTTTTGAGCAAAGATGTTGAGAGAGATATGCAGATAACCATAACTTTCAGCTCCCTTGATTTTGCAGAATGTCTTTGATGTTACCTCATATTTTTGTCCTGTCTCTGATTTTTTTTTAAATCACTGAGGCTTACAGACAAGTCTATAATGCCAAATGTTAAAGTTTTATACTACTTATTGTTCAGAAAATTCATGTTAATGTACAACCTGTTGTATTAACATTTTAACTGCATTAGATTAATATTTACAAGTTGTATCTAATTTTGACCCCATTATATTTGGTTATATTCAGAATTCCAGAGCAAAGAATTAACCAACCAACATAAATCAAGTAATAGTAAATAAAAAAAACAAAAACAAAGAAGCATGTGTATTCTGACCCAGTCAGTGTCTACTGCACATAGCTTTATCTTACTTCCTGTCACAATTAAAATAAAAATACCCGTAAAGGGAAAACCACCCTTGAAGATCAACATATCTACAATTTCCAGCAATATCTAGTTATATGGCTATGTGACTAGAGACTGCTGGGAAAGCAGTGATTGTTTTCATAAGGGCAACTGCTCACAATCACTTAAATTGCACAATTTTTGACAGTCATATTAATATACGAGCTTGTCAACTGGGAAAGCACTATGATTGTTACTAAAAGCAACTTATGACAGGTGCTTTGACTGCATAACAATAGGACAAGCTTTGTCTACCCATGTCCTATCATTATAATCAGAAAAAAAATCTTTGTATTTTTTATTGGGATACTGAATGGCACACAGTATTTCACAGCTGGGGTACGAGCCACAGTGTGTCACAATGTAGCACCACCTACAGATGCCAAATATGCCCTAATGCTCTTGCTGACAAATTCATTCACAATGCTAGACCATGCAGGAAATGGCCTATAATGCAGCACATGCCAAGGTGCGTAATGTAGTGGGGTGTTTGGCCTACTCAAGAGAAGCTTTCATTGCCTAGATATGTCAGATGAAGCACTACAATACAATATTGAACTCTGAAGCAGAATTTTTTTTGTGTGCGCGCGCACGTGTGTGTGTGTGTGTGTGTGTGTGTGTGTGTGTGTGTGTGTGTGTGTGTGTGTGTGTGTGCGTGTGTGTGTTTGTGTGTGTGTGTGTGTGTGTGTGTGTATGTGTAATACTCATACAAATCACTGCACAAATAGAGCAGCAGGAGTACATCTTAGTAAGACTTTCTTTACCAGAAGTACCAGCAACAGAAGGGCAAGGTAGAGAGACAGGAAATGTGCATGAACCAAAGCCTTTGACTCAGTTAATCACACACTTCCTAGCAGTATCCAGTTTTGGTTTCTATACAATACAGTAGTTCAGCAGCTACCTCTTCAACAGAACATGCTCTACTAAATACAATAACTTTCTATGACCCTGCCTCATCTGGACTGTACTAGGGTAAAATAAGGCTCTATCCTTGCCCCTATCCCCTTCAGCATTTTCATTAACTCACTTCCCTTAGACATGAAAACCTGTATGTCAATGACATTATCTTTTATTACTCCTCTATCAACCGCAAATTCATTCTCCATAAACTTCAAAGCATGCCTCTCAATTGCCAGTTCTCAAGAATCATTGCAGGGGTGATCTACAATTGTAGCAGTGAACATGAAATCATAGCATTTAAATTTTGTCCATGCATTAAGGAACACTCTTAGGGAAGGGGATTAATGTGTAAATTCTCACTCAGGACTGTGATGATAGGAGTTACTGCCAGACATGCCAGGAGAAGTAGGGCAGTGGATGTATGATATGTGCCAGCACAGCTAGCGGAATTTTGCAAATAATTATATGTCATTTGATTATTAAACTGATTTGCACAGATGCTTGTGCTGAAAATGTATTTGTGAGGTTTGTTTGTATTAAAATGTATCAACTATGTACCCTGCTGGAATTAAAAGAAATGTTCATGTATTATTGTAACTGAATTAAATGAATATGTTTTAATAGAGGATACTGGGACAGCAGAGGTTAACCAGCCAGCTTACTTTAAGAACAATAAGGGAAATGTAAATGAGCTGTTAAACCATTAAAATGGTACCCCACAGTTTTGAATGGGACTGGAGATGGTGGGTCTGGATGAAGCCTTTGTTCATTATCTCAGTAAAAAGAGGGGAAGACTCAGACACTGCCATAAACATTTAGATGTGTATTGTAGCCATCTGTACTAAATTCATGTCTCAGCTTCAAAGGGGGATACTGTGAGAACCTAGAGTCAGGTGACCAGATGAGGTCATGCTGCAAGCAATCTTGGATATTACATTTTACAGGGGGTTATGTCTGAGTATTCTGTTTTAGAGAACCTGACTAGGAAGACTGCTCATGCATTTAATTGTGCCTTGCTCTATCAAGTAAGTTATTGGGGAATAGTAATTCTCCTGGATTCATTCAGGAATACTGAAGCTTAGTTCAGATATTTTCTTTATTTGTATGAGTCTGTCCATCAATGTTATTTTCAATATTCCTGTGATTTGAACTCTGTGGTTTACTGTAAATATATATTCAGTATTTTCATGCCCTTCTATTATTCATATTAAATATATTTAAAACTTTGATTGTGACTGGTCCTTGTTAGAAAGTATTTAACCTTTGAGAGTGCTTATATTTATTTGGTGACACTGTGTGGGCCAATCCAGAAAGCCTAGCTGTCTTGGTCAACTACTACCATTTGTATTAGTATTAATATTACAAAGTATAATTGGACTCCCTTTGTTAAGGGTCTTAAAGTAGCTGATTGTGGAGTGTCTGGTGGCAGTGATAACTACCTTAAACTCTGGGCAGAGGGGACACAGCAGGTAAATCTGTGCCACCCTTTCCCAGGTGTGTGTGTGTGTGTGTGTGTGTGTGTGTGTGTGTGTGTGTGTGTGTGTGTGTGTGTGTGTGTGTGTGTGTATGAAAAATCAAATCTCACAGTGCATGTGTGTCAGCAAGTTGGAGCAGGGAAACCAAGCACTGGGCTCATAGGAAGGTGTTGGAAGTCTTGACTTGGACACTTGGCTGAGGACCTAACCCTTCAGCTGTAACAGTGGGGAGTTTTATTGTGGACCTGGAGGAGACAGATAGAGAGATCCAGACCCAAGCCAGAGTGTGTGCCCTGTGTGCTTTTAAGGGAAATTGTGTTTGATGCAGACAAGTCTGCATCTGGAAATACTGAGTGTATCCATTTGTATTCCAAGTGCACCTCCCTCTTCAGTGTCAGTGGTGAGGACACAGACTCCTTGATTACTGGCCCAGTGTGGGGACGTCACAAGGACAGTAATCTAATTTTGCATACGTAAAAGTGTGAGACACAGAATTGTACATTGGGGTAACTATATAGAAATTTTAAACATTTTATTTTTCTCTACTCTGATTCTAAATATGTACTTCAGTTCTATGTAATAATCTGTTCCATGAGATGAGTGCACAGTAATGTTTGAATCAAACAAACCCAGTGTAGAAAGCAAAGGAAAAAATAGCAAACACAGTCAACTTCATTAATTCGCCATATTCTAAGTGATGGACATGCTGCACTTCACATTTAGGCCCAAGTCCTGGTAACTATAGATCAGAGTGTGTGATGTACCTTTAAGAAGCATTCCAGTCAGTGGGCACATGCTTATAAGTACTGAGCACATGCTAACAAGAGTGCCATATTGAGTGAGCAGCCAGAGTGAAAACATGTATGAGTGTAGCAGATAGTCAGTTAGTTCGTTTAAGTATAATGTTCCTGTCATCCATCCTGTAGTGTTTGTGCATAATAAACTGCTTAAATGAACACCCAAGCCTCATTGTCTTTTTCAGATACACAAGATAAGTGACATGGTGTCAGAAGTGGGATCCAGAGTCAAAACCATGAGGTGAACAGTTAGAAATCAAGGAATGTACAGGAGTGGATCATCCAAAGCTCAAACGACTTGCAAACAGGTCAGGAATGAATTCCAGGTACTAAAACTCACTTAAATGATTTTTTTGCAACAAATATCAAACAAAGCACTTAGAACACTTAAAACAAATTTCTAATTAAACAAAATTCTGAAAACTGTGACATACTGATAAAATATTTTAAATTATTATGAAAATGTTTGAAACAATATCTAAATCACATAAAATGTATAAAAAAGGGAAAATGACCATATTTTTCACTATGTACTACTTTTTCACATTAACTAAAGCTATTCAAAGTGTCCAAAGTGTGCAAAGTGCTGGCAAGTGTGTGCAGTATTACACTGCAATTGTTTTGCAAAGTATAGTAATTTCAAAGACAATGTCACAAAGTGCAGTTTTTCAAAAATATTATTGTGCATTTGAATATTATTACAAGTACCTGGTGTGTGTGCATGTTCATACATAATTACATGGGTCAAGATTGCATTGTGTTTAAAATATAATTTGTGGGGATGGCAGAATGCTTTCATAGACCAAATCCTCTTGTGTTTGATAACAATATTGCAGAAAAATGGAGAGTGTTTGAGCAAGAGTACGATATTTTCATACAGGCTGCTTTTTTGACAAAAATGCATGTACAAAGGCATTTATTCTGCTTAATTTAGCTGGTTTAAAAGACAGTGAAAGAGAGCGTTCATTTGTATATGCACCTGCTGTGTTTGCAGGGGAGGGGGAAGATCACCATTTTGTGGTACCAGCTGAAACGCGGGAAGACCCTGAGTGCTTAAAATGTAAATTTAGAGAAATGTGTAACCCCCAAACGAATATTACAATGGAAAGGCACTTACTTTACACAAGAGATAAAAAGCCTGGTGAAACATTTGCAGCATATATAACTGACTTGAGAAATAAGGCTAAAACATAGATTTGGTAATCCAAGAGATGAGCTGATAAAAGGCAGGCTTGTGCATGGTATTAAAGATGATGCAGTGAGAAAGATTTTGCTTCAAGACAGTGATTTAACTTTGAAAAAGGCTGTTAAAGATTTGTCAGATATATGAGCTTACAGAAAGGCACACAGATATACTTACAAGTGAGAAAAGCACACACGTGACTTCTTCTAGTGCCAATGCACATAGTATGTAGCATGAGGTTAAAAGATACAGGCCTAGAGGCAAGGCCATGCCCAGGGCCTCCCTAGCAAAACCTGTGGCCACAGCAGCAAAACCCAGAGCAGCTTCAGTAAGGCCCAGGGTACACACAGAGAAAAGCACAGGCGTGACTCAGCAAAATATTTGGCTACTCTCATAGTCAACTTTCGTAATTGTGGTGGTAACCATAAGCCCAAACAAGAAAAGTGCTTAGCTTTTGGTTAGCAGTGTCATTCTTATAAAATGTGGAATCATTTCAAAAGGATTTGTAAATCAAATAAGGCACATTCTTTTATTAAAAGAGAGCAGTCAAAGAGGCAAGTTGATCAATTAGAAAGCTGCGACCCTACTTTTTATGTTGATGGTGTGTCTGTGCTTGGTGAAACAGTTAATGCAGTAGATTTATGGGCAATAAGTGAAGTATTTTGGACTGTTCAGATAAATGGCAGACCTGCAGAGCTCAAAGTAGATACTGGCTCAAAAGTGCAATTTTATGTCAGCAGAAATGTTTGCTGGAGTAAGAGCTGGAGAACAACTTGATTTGGCAAAGTGTGAGAGGCTTGTTGCTTATGGTGGTGAAGAAATTCAAACCGAAGACTCAGTAGTGATTTCATATTTCTCTGCTGGATTCAGCTATGATTTGCAGTTTTACATAGTCAAGAGACACATGCAGTCATTATTAGACATCAGAGACAGTTTGAACATGAAATGGCTTTCATTTAATAAAGAACTCCACCATGTAAGCTTGAAGGAAAACAGCTCAAATTTCACCCAAACTATTTTTTCTAACTATGCTGATGTTTTTGAAGACAAACTAGGCAAACTCCCAGTTGTGTACTCCATGAAGTTAGACCCTAAACTAAGCCCAGTTATCAGACCAGCACAGAAAGTTCCAGTAGCTATGCAGAACAGAGTCAAAGCCGAGCTAGACAGAATGGTGCAGCTTGCAGTAATTTGTCCAGTAGAAGAACCAACTGAATGGGCATCCTGCATGGTAGCAGCTCATAAGAAAAGCTCAGATGATACCAGAATATGTATTGATCCAAGAGACTTGAACAAAGCACTAAAACAACCTCATCACCCTATGCACAAAGTTGAGAAAGTTGCTGCCCTCTTGTCCAGTGCCACTGTATTTTCTGTCTTAGATGCAAAAAATTCATTTTAGCAAATTTTGCTTGATGGCAGGTCTTCATTGCTAACCACATTCAGTACACCATTTGGAAGGTACAAATTTCTGAGAATGCCATTTGGAATAAATTCTGCCAGTGAAGCCATTTAGCGTTGTGATGGAGCAATTTTTTTCTGGCTTTCCATGTGCTATTATAGTAGATATTCTTGTAGGAGGCAATGGTGAAGTCAAATATGATAGAAACTTCAAGAAAGTTCTAGAAAGAGCTTGTGAAGTGAATCTTAAGCGGAATCCTCAGAAATGTATATTCAGGCTACAAGAAGTTACTTATGTGCATCATTTGTTTACCAGTTCAGGCTTACGACCAGATCCTTGCAAGTAAACAACAATTCTTGAGATGCCAGCTCCAGAAAATATATAAGCCTTACAAAGTTTTCTTGGCATGGTCAACCATTTAGGCAAGTTCATTCCAGATTTGAGTCAACTTCCAGCACCACTAAGAGAGCTGACACTCAAAGGCATAATCTGGTCTTGGTCAGAGCAACACCAAAGAGTACTCGATGTCATGAAACAGAAAATTGCCAATCCACCTACTTTAAGACATTATGATGTTCACAAACCAGTAACTCTTTCCTATGATGCTTCTAAGTTTGGTCTTGGTGCAGTTATTCTTCAAGTAGGTAGACCAGTAGCTTATGCATCAAGCACTCTTACTCAAACCAAGATGCAGTGTGCCCAAACTGAGAAAGAGCTCTTGGTAATTGTGTTTGCATGTTTGAAGTTCCATGATTATATTTATGGCCAACCTATTCAGATAGAAAATGACCACCAACCTCTAGTCATTAGTTAGAGAAAGCTAATACACACAGTACTGCAATGCATGATGCTCAAACTGCAAAAGTACAATTTCAATCTTATTTACACAAAAGGCAAGCTTCTTTATCTTGCTGGTACTTTATCCAGATTGCCCAGAAAAAAACACTGAACAGCATGAGGATGAGCAACCTGATTTCAAAGTCATGGAAGTGAAAAATTTTTCTTCCACATGTCTTGATGAGCTTAGAACACACACGACTTCAGATCCAATTCTTCAGAAGCTCAACCTCTTTATCAGTCAATGGCCTTCAAAACAATCTTGTTTACCAGTAGATGTGCAGCAGTATTTTCCATACAGAGATGAGATTTTGTCAGACAGTGGCATCATCATGAAAGGTCCAAAAGTGATTGTTCCAAAATCCTTACAACAAACTATATTACGATCTTGCATTGTGGCCACCCAGGAACTGATTCTACCAAAAGAAGGGTGAGAAGTCTAGTATTCTGGCTTCTATGTCAAAAGATATTGAGAAAGTACTTTCATCTTGTTTTGTTTGTAATAGTACAAAACTGCATCAACAAAAAGAACCACTTCATTTAAGCCAGATTCCTGAACCTTGGTCGGCAGTAGCCACATATATCTTTGAGTGATATGGTCAAGATTACTTGGTATTAATAGACTCTTATTCAAATTGGTTTGAGATTGACCTATTTCCTAACCTAACTTCCAATACTGTCATTACTAAGTTGAAGAGACATTTTTCTGTCCATAGTAGTCTCCACAGAGTCATTTCTGACAATGGTGCACAGTTTACAAGTCAACAGTTCAAAAATTTGCTGAAACAAGGGACTTTGTTAATATTATGAGTAGTCCTGAGTACCCACAGTCAAATGGCTTGGCTGAATGTGAAATTCAAAGTGCAAAACTGTTGATAGAGAGATCCAAACTGGACAATACCGATGTTTTTCTAAACTTGCTTAATATCAGAAACCTTCCTCATGATAATCTACTTGATTCACCTGCCCAGACACTTATGTTGAGACAAAATAGAACCACTTACCAATCAGTAGTAATTTGTTGGTTCCATGTGCTAAAAACAACAAAGCAGGGACAGCCCAAGTCCTGAAAAAGTGTTTGTCCCAGAAGTCCTACTATGATAAGACCAGCAAACCTCTCAATCCTTTGAAAAAAGGGAGATAGTGAGGATGCAGACAACAAAAGGATTTGATTGAATTGGACATGTGAAAAGTTTGTGTCAAGAACTGAGAAAATGCATCATGGAATCAAAGGGAAAGGAATTTAGGTGGAATCGGAAGCATTTACTCCTGATGTCCGAGCCAGTGTTACAGCATCTTGCCTGTAATAAAGACTCTAATTCTCAGAGTGATTTATCCAATGTTTCTGTTGCAGAGGACATTCCTTCAACTATCCCTGTTCCTGAGAATATTCCTGAAAGTTCTGAAGTAGAACATTCCCTAGTGACTGTCTCTGTTGCCAAGCCCTGTCCTAACTATTACATAGGTTCATAGGTACAGAGGTAGGTACTAGGCTATCGGCCCAAGGGCCTAAGTAAGTCTAGTCAACAAGGTTCCCTGGCTTATGCCACCCAAGAAAGTTATTTTCCTGTGCCCCTGTTGAGCAGAGCCACAGAAGTGATCCCTGGGGTGTATTTCCTATTTCCCATCCACTTATCAAGATTTTTCTTGAAGAGTGCAAATGAGGAACTTTGCTTGACATAGATGGGTAGCTTGTTCCAGAGTATGGGAAGTCTCTGGGACAGGAATCTATCCCTCCAGCATGTCCTGTTTATTATGGTGACAAGGTTTAGGTCCCTAGAACGTGTAGCTCAGAGGGATTGGGATTTCTTTACGTGTAGCATGTCCAACAGCTCTAGGTTTGACATAATTGTATATGTTAGGCAGTGATCACCTCGGAGTAGTTGATATGCTATGGAGTAAAATTGCAGTTTTTTGAGACGGTCAGTGTAGGGCATTTGTTTGAGGCCAGTAATCCTCTTTGTGAGGTACTTCTGTGGCCTTTCCAGCTGCTGCAGATATCTTGTGAGGTACATTCCAAAAGGGGCATTGTACTCTATAATGGGTCTACTGAGTGTCGAGTAGAGGGGAACAATGACCTCTTTTTTCCTAGATGAGAACCCCTTTGTGATGAGATGTGCCATGTAGAAGGATTTCCTGACTACTGTGGCAATGTGATTATCAAAGGAGAGACTACTGTCTACCTGGGTCCCCAGGTCTCTTGTCACACATACGCTTCCAATTTTCTTCTGTACATAACTGCTTACATCAATTTCTCCTCACATTGTTATAATCAGCACTTCTTTTTGAGATGGCAATTTGATGGGGAAAATTTTACTCCAGAAAAATTAACACTTACTACAAATAAATAAGCTCTTTTTTCTTAGGGTTTACAGGGCTGTTTCTACTTTTAATAAGAATTTCTACATAATGCTAATATTAGCAAAATGGAAGTGCACTATATGCCTGCATCATTATGAAAGTAATTTTTAATATTTTTTGAAGCTTAGAATATGGTTGGAAAATTTAATTTTCAAATGCACTTTCAAATCTGGATGCCTGCCACACATCTGCACTCTCACAGCAGCTGACAGTTACTGTCACTTGTCTTGTGTATCTGAATAAGATGATGAGGCTTGGGTGTTTGTTTAATTAGTTTATTACACACAAACACATCAGGATGGATGACAGGAACATTAACTTAAACAAACTACTGACTGACTGCTACACTCATATATGCGTTCACTCTGGCTGCTCACTCAAAATGGCACTCCTGCTTGCACGTGCTCAGTACTTATATGCACGTGCCCACTGACTGGAATGCTTCTTAAAGGTACATCATACACTGTGATACACATTGTAAATGACATTTGAATAGGCACGCAAATTATACAGACAATAATAAACAAAACAACATTCACATCCAGGTTGCCATGTATGAGGAACTAGGTGTGGAAATGTGACCTGATCTTGTGATTATGTAAGGGGACTATAGCAGGGTACATAGCCCTCATCTGTATCAGGTGGTGCAAGACACTCTACGACCCCTCACTATGGGTGACAATGACATCCAGCCTCCATTGGTAGAGCACCTCACTAGTGTACTCCATTCTTGTGGTGTTTTGACACATAGCACATAACCCTGCCATTTCAGGCTCAAAGTCCCATTGCAACAGGCCAGTAGAGTGACCCCAAGTCATGGTCACATTGTGGAATCCCAGCCACGGTGCATGAGGATGATATTCTTGACAAAGAATATGTTATGTCATCTTGAGACCATCACCACCTCTTTGAAATGGCTGCTCCACACAGTTTGTATGGACAGCTCTCTGTCATTGTGTCGCTTGGCACCTGTGCACATGGTAAATACTGTGACGCATTCCACCCTCTATCCTGTGTGGCATATGTGGAGACATCTGCTGTACAGTGTGACTTGACCAATTACTGACCAGAAGAGCCTGTTCCTAATATTGCACACATCATGTTTTTTCAGTATGACATTGCACTGTCAATATGAGTTTATTGTGGCGTATAGTTCTGTGCTGCCATGTACTGTGCGTATTGCTGTCTGAGAGGGAGCGCTGTCTGGTTCCTACTCATTCATGGTCTGACCCATCAGCAGATGATGTTGCTGTACCTTTCTCCTAGTGTATGAGGCCCTACTGTTATTGTAAATCATTATGTAAGGCTGTGATGGTTATCAGGCATCAGCTACAACAGAGAAGCAATACATGTAGGGGTGGGTAGCATACCTCTCACGTGTTCAGATTTTCACAGAATGTCCAGAGTTTTACCTCATGTTTTTGGTCTGTTTCTCATGAAATTATGTTTTTCTGGAAAATCACTGGCAAATAATTGAGGACTGAATTCAGAAATAATGGCAAACACTTCAGTTTCAGACTTCATATCCTTCAGAAAAAAATCATACTAATGCAAAACCTGTTATTCTATCAACTTTCTAAGTTTGCAAGAGCAATACTTTAAAAATGTCCCTAGGTTTGGACCTTTGTTCCCCCATTATTTGTGGCTTTGTCCAGATTTCTTGCTCTAAGAGTTTGAGAGATATGCTGGGTAGTACATATGTACACAATCTGTATAGGCATATACATTTCCTTTTGCCACAGTGCCTGCATTTACTGTCTAGATGGCCCTGTGAAATGACACCTTGCAGGAAGTGGAGATATAGTTAACATATATACTCTTTATGTTAGTCATGGGAACTCCCTGTGTGCTGTACAGATGCATTAATATTAATTCCATGTATATCTCACACCACCTGGAAGTTCAGAGAATGTAAACCTTTCCTGTTCATGTATGTCTGTGACTGTGGGCCAGGTGTGGCCTTTTTTGCTGCATGTGTTTGCTATCCTGTTTGTAGAAGGAGTGACATGGCTGGAGCTACCTGCTTGTTGTGGACTTGAAATCTCTGGAACGAATATTGTACTATGGGGTAGAGGCACAGAAAGACCCATAAAGGTCTGTGGAAAATACTTTGCAAGAATACTAACGTTTATCTTCTGTGAGTCAGTAGGATTGCGAAAAGATTTTTCTGGAATGTATATTTTGATTTTCTGTTATTCACCCCACATTTTGACAAAGCTGAACTTTTTATTTTCCCTTGTAAATAAACTTGTTTAAAACTGAAGGACTATTAAAGACTGCTTCCTTTGATACTGCAACATACTATAACAGCATATGATATACTTTGAAAGTTATAATTTACCATAAAATATGTCTACTTTATAGTATTTTGCATTAGTTCTTTTGAAATGAAAATCATTTATTTTTTAGCTAACAGAAGATGCGTTGTTCTCATAGGAATGTACAAATGTAGACATTTTGGGGAATCTGTAGCGTGTCAAACTAATATTGGTATTCTTTCTTTTCCCGAGTTTATCAATAACTCACTACTAAATATTTATGATATGGAATGTATTCCTTGAGAATCATAGATCCAGGAACACTGTAGGGGTCTGAATGGAGAGATGAAAAGTCAGCAAGCAAAGGAGAGTAGTAGTGCTGAAACTGAATTCATCCTCATGTTTTGGTGAGTATCTATATGAAGTGGACCCTGTTTTATACAAAATATCACCAAGACAACACTGATAAATAGACTGTATTTATATAGTATAAATCATGGATAGAAGTAGGTCAAAAATTAAAAAAGCTGGGTGCACAAGACCCAGGATAAAAAAGTGCCCAATCCTGGTAGGTGCACTGGTGCCAGGACTGGAAAAAATGACAGTGTATAATCCTCAAAATACAGAAATATTCCTACAATGGGGTCAGGCTAGGTCCAGGGGGAGGATGGCTCCCCTGTTGTAGAAGGTAGTAGTAGCAGTCCACAAAAAACACAACAACACAAAAACTGATAGGTCAAAGAAGAGCCATAAATATGATAGAGTGGACTACTAAGGATAATAAACAAATTATGTATTGTTATTATTATGCAAAAAGCCCAGAATTTCCAGACACAAGATATACAAAAAAGATTAAGAGATAAATTAGAGGAAAGAAAAATACTTCTGCACGAAAAACTGTCAGAAGCTTCAAATAAAAATTTGTGGTCATTAATGCAACAGATTTTTGAAAAACCAAGAAACTTTGATCTGTTTGGAAAAAGAAGCATCTGAGGAAGTGTGAAAATATAAACAACAAAACCTAGAGATTTTTGATAAGTATAAAAAAGAAATATGGACATGGGAAAGAAAGAGAGATTTGATATGGTGCATTATTTATGCAAAGGTGAAAGCCAGATTAATCAACATAAAAAAGGCAGCCCCAAAGATATTCAAAGGCATTCAAATATGGACAATTTCACAATAAAAAAAATATCACAAAGAGGGAATGTAGAAAAGCAGGTTAGTAATGTAGAAGTAAAAAAAAAATAGAAGTTAAAGTTATGGAGTACCTGCGAAGTGAAGGATTTAATGTAGAAGGTCTAACACAGGTTACATCACAGCATGATGGAACAAGCCCACAAAGTAAGGAGAAACAGGAAGATCAGGGATTATCTAAAGAAGAAATATGGACATGGAAAAGAAAAAGAGAGTTAATATGGTGTAATATCTATGCAAAGGAGAAAGCAAAACTAATCAATACAAAAAGAGCATCACCAAAGATATTTGAAGAGAAATACAGGCAAAGGAATCCGGACATGGAAAACTTTATAGTACAAAAAATATGAAGACAAAGAGGAAAAGTAGAAAAGGAGATTAGTAATGGAGAAGTTAAAGAACTAGAAACGGAGGTTATGGATTACCTGCAAAGTAAAGGATTCAATGTAGAAAATCTAATTCAGAAAGCACCACAACAGGATAGAGCAATGGATATCCAAATTAAGGGGAAACCAGTAGAATGGGAAACAATTGGTCAGGTGCCGTATGAAGATATTTTGGAGCCTTCCACAGGAAATGAGTATAAACATTCACTTGAAGCTGGACAGCAAGAGAAGGAACAGGAAACTGTGGAAACTCTGACACAGATGATGTTAAGAGTAATAGGCCAGTGAGTTCTCAAATGACAGAGCAATGGATGGCACAGGATGAAATTGATGAGAATGCCCCACAGGAAAGATGCAATAGAACCTTCTATAGTATGCCTGCAGGACATGGAAAACAAAAAAATGTGCCCTCAGTTTAGAAGAAAATGAACTAAGAGAAGAGTTGCTTGACTTAATAGAGATAAACAAATTAAGATCAATAAAAGAAATACACTGCAGAAGATCAATAAAACCCAAAAAGTTAGAAGTTTGATAAAACAAATGAACACAATAATTAGGACTGTCCATAAAGATCATGCGATATAACAGAAGTAAACAGGATATATTACTGTGCAGCTAAATTAATAACTGATAAAGTTCTACAACAAGAACACAGGGTAGTGAGGGAAAGGAAGGGGAGAAATTGAATACCATCATGGAAGTATCGAATAGAGAAAACTATAAAGCAACTAAGATGAGAAGTGTCACTGTTAGAAGATTATAGAAGAGGGAACAGATCAATGAAAATACTTAGATGTGATAAAAGCAATGCATAGTATTAGAACAGATCAGGATCTATCATGCACTATCGCAAATAACAAACTAAAATCTTAGCACAGGCAGATAAACTTAGAATATGCAAAGATAAATATAAAGGAAAAGTACAAAATAAGCAATTTATTGATGACCCAAAAAGTTTTTATAGAGAAATGGGAAATAAGGTAAAAGGAATTGAAAGACCACCAAAAAAAGAAGAAATAGATGGATTTTGGAGAAGTATCTATGAAGATCCTGTGGAACATAACAAAGATGTTAAAGGGATAGAAGAAGTAAAAGAAAGAATAAGAAGTTTAAAGGTACAGGATATGAAACTGGATATAACATACAGAGAGATTGAAACAAAGTTAAGAAAAGCCTCAAATTGGAAAACCCCAGGCCCAGATGCAGTACCTAACTTCTGGTTAAAAGTATTAACATCTTTGCATGACGATTTAGCCATGAGTATGAACTATTTATTTGCGCACTCTGAACAGACACCAAGCTGGCTAACAACAGGAAAAACAATGCTCCTACTTAAGTGTGAACCTGCAAGCTACCCTAAAAATAATAGAACAATAACTTGCCTTCCAAAGATGTATAAACTATACACTGGAACTGATGCAGACAGAGTCTATAGTCATTTAGATGAAAATTCAATTATGGCAATAGAACAAAAGGGCAATAAAAGAAAGCCATATGGAACAAAGGATCATTTGCCATTAAATAAAGTCATAGTGGAGAATTGCAAAAAGGGAAAGAATTTAAGTATGGCATGGATTGACCACAAAAAAGCATTTGATAGTATCCCACATTCATGGATAAAAGAGTGCTTAAAAATGTGTAAGATACACCCTACACTGATCCACTACATTACAGTGACCATGAAACAGTGGCAGACCACTTTACAATTAAGCCATGATAAAGGACTAATTATTATTCCAGGGATAAAAATTCAAAGGGGGTTATTCCAGGGTGACTCTCTGTCACCGCTGCTATTCTGTCCTGCCCTTAACCCATTAAGCAGTCTACTTAACAGCTTAGGCCATGGCTACAATTTGGCTCCTAGAAAACAACAAAGTGTAAAGACTTCTCATCTTCTTTTTGTCGATGATTTGAAACTGTATAGCTCATCAGATGAGGAACTGAAAGTACAACTACAAGTTGTCAAACTTTTTCAGATGATATAAGAATGCCATTTGGTCTTGATAAATGCGCAAAAGCAACCTTTAAAGCAGGAAAACTGCAGCACCAAGAAAGCATCAGTTTGGGACAAGAATGTGTTATAAAAGAACTTGATCAAGAGGGAGTGTATAAATATTTGGGAACTGATAAAGGATCAACAATAAAACATGAACAAATGTGAATAAAACTTAGTAAGGAGTACTTCAGAAGACTTAATCCTGAAAACAGTGTTGACATCTAGGAACAAAATCCAAGCTATAAACCAATTTGCTCTTCCTGTCCTAACATACAGTTTTGGAGTGATTGACTGGCCCCAAAACATGTTAGATAGATTAGATAGGAAAACAAGAAGGATGCTTCATGCTCACCAAATGATTTATAAAAATCAGTGCATACCAAGATTATATATTCTCTGTTCTGAAGGAGGGATGAGCCTCCTTGAAATTGATTACATGTACAGATCTGCAATCGTGGGACTCCACACATATCTGCTGACCTCACAAGACCCAAATGTAATGAAGGTTTTGATACATGAGGAGAATAAATCTAAGATGACTTCCCTGCTTAGACTAGCAGAAATACATCAGCATCAAGCAGGAATGGAAATCAAACCACAAGTGGATAAAAACCAGAGAGCAACTGAATGTACCAAAAAAACAAAAGAAAGAATATAAGGTGAAGGACCAGATGAGAAGGTAAGAAATGTGGAAAATGCATAAATACAGTTTCAAGTATAGAAAAGTTATGGAAGACCCTCATGTTGATCAGAAATGAACACAGGAATGGGTAAGGAGAGGCAAATTTAAACCAAGAGATGAAAGGTTAATATTGGAGGCACAAAATAGTGGCTATGTTCACGTTGGTTTATAAAGTCCATTGAACATGTGGAAGAAACAGACAAATGTAGGTTTTCTAAAACAGAATTGGAAACAGTTGCACACCTCATTGCTGATTGCAACATATAACGGCAGAAGGACTTTATACTGAAAGGCATAATAATGTTGCGAGACTGTTGCACTGGGGCTGGTGCAAATATTATGGTATTAAAGTGGCTGAAAAACACTGGAAACACGAACAACAAAGCATCATAGAAAATGATGAAGTCTACATCACATGGGATCATCCCTTGCCAATAGTTCAAAAGATAGATGCAAGAAAACTGGATATAGTGGTCCAAGAAAAGAAGACAAAAGTAGCATTAATCATTGAAATCACCACATCCAGTGACTACAGTGTCCTGCATACAGAAAGACACAAAGTCATAAAATATCAGGATTTGCAAGCAGAAATGAGAGCAATGTGAAAGAAAGATACCCATACAGTTCCAACAGTGCTAGGAGCAATGGGTTTTATAAAAAAGAGTCTACAGTCATATTTAGATATGCTACCAATATATGTAACTTCATGCGAATTGTAGAAGGAGTCATTACTGGGCACATTGTGGATGTTGCAAAGAGCACTTTTGAATGACATTAAAGGGTGGAACAATACTAATTTCATGAACTTTAACCGTACTTTGACTTAGGAATGGGGTCATGGTATTAGAAACCCAAAAGATTTTGAGAAATTAAAATAGACAATGGATATTGTGTACCAGTAGTTGTAATCTTTACCTCTTTTCTGACACTGTTCTATTTGCTGATCACCCACTGTGACTATTGTTTTCCTTAGGTTGTGAATGACTGTTTTCATCTGTTTACAACCTAGCTATTGAATGTCACCCCCACACGTACCTCTCAACTGTACGATTTTTGCAGAATTACTAGATTTTTGCTTCATATTTTTCATCTGTTTTTCATAAAATCATGGTTTTCTGTTAAATTAGTGGCATATATGACAGACATTTGAGTTTCAGACTTCATACCCTTCAGAAATTCATGCTAATGCAAAACCTGTTATTCTCACAACTTCCTAAGTTTGTTGTTGTGACTTTCGGCTTATCCCGGTTAGGGGTCGCCACAGCATAACCCCGGTCTGCTAATGTTTGGTAGTGGATTTTTACGTGCCGAGTTACCAGCCCTGATGCACAACCTTCAATGAAGGCACGCTCATTCACACATGCCTCCACACAGAAGATGCTCTAACTGAGAATCGAACGGGACAATGTCTTGCTGTGAGGCGACAACGCTACCGCAGCACCACTACCGTGGGAACTTCCTAAGTAATATTTAAATATTGTCCCTATTTTTGGGCCTTTGTCCCTCTTTTATTTAAGGCTTTGTCCATATTTGTTTCTCTAAGAGGTTGAGTGATATGCCCCCATGGTTATTATTTCCAGCCATAACTGTAGATGTTATTTATGCAGAATAATTTAGCTTGGGCATGCACACTAATTTTCTTAAACTATAATTTAAACAGCATGTTGGTTGGTTTTGTAAAAGTAAGGTAAAATCCAATGATAATGGCATTTAGCTTTAATTCTGTATTCAATCCCAAAACTGCTCAAAGTATTTCCATGCCTTGAAACTAATGTCATAGTGTGGACACATGGGTTTTATTGAGCTTTTTTTTTTAAATCAGACTGGGATTAAGTGACTATATTTAATTACATCATCATTGTTATAACCCATTTGTTTTAAGGGCGACTTCTGAACTGTTGGAGTAGGAAAGCAGACCCTAACTCCAAAGACTGCGAGAGCTAGGAGTTAGTATACCTGGAGATGCAGTTATAGAGGCACATGAGGTCTTCTCACATACAAAATGTTTGTTTTTTTGTGTGACAATAGATCTTTACTGTTGTCACCTTTTTAATTTTATTCAATTATTTTTGAAGTAGTAAGCTATATTCTCTCTAATATGAATATTTATGCATTTTGTTTTATTTTATTTTGTTTTGTTTTACTTGTTGGCCATCTAAACAGGTGGCATATTCAAGGTGCAGTTAATATTGTTGCCTTACAGAGATTGGCTCTCCAATTAATTTCCAGCGATGTGTTGACTCTGCATTTCATCCCTGCATTAATATAGATTTTTAATTTGCTTTGGTTTCTTCCCACATCCCAAGTACTTGCCACCAATGATCTGGCAGCCCTCCAAAATTGCAATGCTTCTAGAATTTGTGGTATGTGATGTGTGTGTGTGTGTGTGTGTGTGTGTGTGTGTGTGCGTGTGTGTGCGTGTGTGTGCGTGTGTGTGTGTGTGTGTGTGTGTGTGTGTGTGTGTGTGTGTGTGTACCCACATGCATTCGTGAACCTGCTTGGACATTTTGTGATGGACTGACATCCCATAAAGATTAATTTCTCCCCCTTGCTTTCATTAAGTGCTGGGATGGGCTGCATCTCACCTGTGACTCTGAAATTAATAAAATAGTTATCAGAATCTATGAATGATTGAGTGAATTAATTACTTATTTTCAGGGGGGAAGTGGCCCAAGGGCAAAATCTAGTTGGAGAGAAAGTTTCAAACCTTGAACTACAAGATGACACTGAGCAACTTATAGCAGATTAATGTCATGATACTGATACACACATTTTATTCTCACCTTCTATAGTTTTAAAAGTGGACATTTTCTTTCAAACAGAGCAGCTCAAATAAGTAAACTGAAAGTGCATAAATCCATGATATCAGTATAGTTTTGCATTCATTTGCAGTTTGCATCATTTGCAGGAGCACTGGTATAATGCAATATTTGAATGCATAAATTACATGTGCTGTTCAGCAGTCTAAGTAAATGAGTCCACTAGTTATAACATACTCTGAGTAAATAGCTAAACATTGCATTAATTGCATAGCACATCCCAACTCAGGAACAGGATTAGTAGCAGTATAGTTTTCACAAGTTGCAGCACACCATGTCCCTTTCTCTTCAGACCTTGTTTCACACCTCACAAGAACTTAGAAAACAACACTTCTAGCCTTTTCCAAGAAAACAAAATGTAACCTTATCTTCTTATCAGCATCCATGTTTTCTGTACTGTCTGGTCTCTCTAAATAACATTTAATAGTATCCTCTGCCCTCAGTAACTAATGCCTCATTTAGAGCATTATCAAAGGAAATATAGGGAGTATCACCTGCTTCACTAGCTAATTCTTACCCCTATACTCACAAACACACATCGTTCTCTCCTCCTGCATAATTTTAGCACACTGTGTATGTACCATCAATTAATTAGGAAAAGATCTGGGTGCTGTGTCTCCACCTGTCTTGCTTAGACTAAAATTATGCAGCTGTGGATATGCCACTATATCAGGAAAAATAACACATGCCTTTCAGTATATGACCCATCATAGCTCAGTGAAGTGCTTAAAGGCATTTCAAACAAGCTTCTCTGTGTCTATATTTGCATACTCTTGGTAGAAGCAGCAGTAATATTAAGCTTTACAAGCTATATCATTATATATAAAACCAAAACTAACCTCAGCATCCATCTATGCTCTTTAAATCCTGATAGTGTTAATCCTAAAAAGCACCCCACTTCCTACCCACACATTTCTTACTGTTTCACTAAATGCATACAAAATGTGTAATGGGGTTATATTACTTCTATTCCTTTGAGAGTTGGTAGAAAAATAAACTTCAGTATCCATCCCATGGGACAAGTTTCTCTCTTGTGAACTACAAACTTGTTTCACCCAGTCTCTAACTTAATGTGTAGTGCCAAGGTGATCTTCAATATCTGGCTTTCTTTTAACAGTCATGTTCAGCCTTATTTGGTATGGCATACTTGGATACATAGTCTGCAACCTGTCAAAGAAAGGGTAGTGTGTCAGTGTATTCCTGCCAGATCAGGCTGTAAAATATGGGAACAGCATTACTCCACAAGAAACAAGATATTAAAATCTCAGTGCTACAGGTTTGGAGGCATTCCCATTCCATTTTAAATGCGACCTCCCTCAAATGTCAAACAGGTGAAAGAGCACTATGCGGTTTTATTTTATTAACACCAGTGATGAGTTACATAAGTGAAGCCTGCAATCAGAGCCAGGTTTTTATAAAGTCATCCACACAGGGCCTTTCTGTTCCACTGTGACATAGTGGTGACGCAGTTAGGAGAGATGAGCAGTGGAGATAGACAGCTGATACAGCACAGAGGAGCTTGAGGAAAGGGCTTCTCTTAACACTGCTGTTTTCTACAGACAACAACAGAAACAGTGGTCTAAAAGAGCATTCACTGTAATAATAATATTTATTCCAAAGAAGAGAAATGAAAAGTATATATTAAAAAAGGGCATATTCTTGAAAATGCTAGGTTAAATCAACGCAGGGCTGCAGCAGAAGTTAAAGAGGGATAAAAAAGGGAGACGATTTAAAAATAAAAGGCTAAGTAGTGTATTGTGTTTTTTAAAGTCTACATGTATTTTCACTTGACCGACATTGTTCCAAGTAAGGAAAACTTAATGATTCATAGGTCCACATACTACAAAAAGGAATATTTCCAATTGCTAATTACCTATAAACCCAGGCAGCAATTAGGTGCATACAAGCATTTTCACTGTTCTCATGCATACATAATAATTTTAGTTTAATGTACATCACAAAGATCTAGAGTTATTGAGAATCATGACTTTTTTTTGTATGGTACTGCTGAGTAGAAAACATAGAACAATGTGCCGTCTCCAAATAAGCAGAACTTTCATGTTTATTTATTTATGTATTATTTATTTATTTATTAACATTTGATTACTGGGAAAGTCTGATAGGGTAAAAGCCCATTTTCAGAGGAGACCCAGGGAGAAAAGCTCCAAATTAGTACAAAACATTTTAAGAAAAAAAGTTTTTACAATATTTAAAAATAAAACAAAACATCTGCAGTTTAAATAATCATACAAAATTAGACATAGTATAAAAACATTGGTTAAGAATGGATACAAGTTATATGTCATTTAATTTTTATAGAAATTTTAGACAGATTGTAGAGAAATTAAAGATAAGTTAGTCTAATACAAACAAATTGCAATATGAAATGAGTGGAAAAACAGGTTTGTGGCATATTTAGACAGAAAATCAGGGAAGAGAATTTAACAGAAGTAAGGAAGTAAGTGAAGAAGGGAGAGTGAGGAAGTATAAGGAATGAGAAGGTACTTGTGCACATTTAGGGATATAGTTTATCCTGGGTTTGAGCAAAAACAGAACCAGATTTTAGCTAGAAAGTCTTTTAGAGTGGTTTTGAAGGATGGGAGGGAGGGTATTGTTGCTAGCTTGCTATTATTAACTTTTACTTTACCAGTAAAAATATTTGCATAAACATTTCTGTCATGGCTGTCAGCTGCTTACATTAAAATCTGAGCCAGTACAAATACTTTTAGAAACCCCTTAGACAATAAAAAATCTAAGTTATGTTCTGTAATTTATCTGCTGCCCTACACAATGACATAATTTAACGTGTCTATATTAGAACACCAAACATTTGAAATGTTGGGTGTTCTAATATCGACCTGTTTAAAGCGAACTCTGAAAATATTGAAGTAACAGGAAACCAAATTCTTTCCTAGGGAAATAATCCGGTTGTCTGTTTCTGTTGCTTCGGTATTTTCAGCGCTCTGGTGGAAAGTTATGGGTCGGGTTCAGGTAAGTTTGCACCATACCTCTTTACACCTTGTATGAAAACCAGTTTCTCACGGGATTTCAGGTCCCAAAATGCCATACTATCACTCCAGCTGTAAATCCTCCCACCTTCAACCATACTTACAGTACCAGGTCCTATCCAACATCTTGTTCAGTCTATCAACATCTGAACCCCAGGCACATTAGCTCTAGATCCAAACACTACCACAAACTAATAAACAAATTCCTGAAGTTCATCACCAAGTATAGACTTAACCTAATACTTGGTGGTGATATTCACCACAACCCTGGCCCACTCACTTCAGATACACATACCCCTCTACTTGTAATCTAAGCTACAAACCTACAATTAATAGGCCACCTAACCTCTCTCCTAGCCTGTCATCTCAATATTAGAAGCATTAATAACAAGGTACATGAATTGCCTGCACTTCTGGATGTCCACTCCACTGAGATTCTATGTTTATCTGAAACCTGGTTAAAACCTAACACTACAGACAATGAAGTGTTACCATCTGGGTACAACATACACAGGCTGGATCGTGCTTTGAGGAAGGGGGGTGGGGTAGCTGTACTCTATAAATCTGAGTTGAATGCCACCATAGATGTAGTACAACCACCTCAGGTTAATAACTTGGAGATTCTTGCCACCAAATTGCAACTTAATAAAAATAAATGCATTAATATCATCTGTATGTACATACCCCCAGGTAACAATATATCTACACTTGAAGATATCCTGCACTGGCTATCATGTCACTACCCCCAAGAAACCCTACTACTTGGAGACTTTAACATAGACTGGGCACCTGTTCTTCAGAATCCCCAACCACCCATATTAACTTGCAAGCATTTACACAAGTCATATCCATCCCTACCAGGATAGGTAAACCCAACCAAAAAGAAAGCATACATTACTGGGTACTCATAAATAGTCACCCCCAACTGTACACCTCTGGTAGTCTCCCTGATGGCCTAAGCGATCACCTTCTAACCTATGTAATTACGCACAAAGCCATTAATTCCCAACAACCCTTACTCAGAAAGGTTAGAAACAATATAAACTTTGACCCTGCCAAATTCCAACAAGAACTAAACTTATGTAATTGGTCTATTCTAAAACACTTCCCCTTAGAGGAAGCAGTTGCATACTTTAACAACAAATTCCTTGAGATCCTTGATTTGCATGCACCTATTCGTTCAAAGAGAATAAAGGCAAAAACTGTGGCACGGCTTTCTAAAGAGTCTAAACTCAAAATTACCCTTAGAAACAAAGCATGGGCTTTATGGCGTTCTTCTAAAGACCCCAAAGATCACATTAAATACAGGCAATTCAGGAACGAAACTAAAAAATCCATTTTACAAGACAAAAAACAATACTACTGTAATTTTCAGACAGTAAATCAAAATAACCCTCAGAAGTTTTGGGCAGGTTTAAATAATCTACTACATCCTGGACAAACTTCAACCCCAATCCCTGTTGCTACTATTGATAACACCCTTGAAGATGTTTCTGACAGTTTTAACCGATTCTTTACTGAGACAATTCAAGCCCTAGCTAGCCAACTACCTCCTAGCTCCCCTGGTCCTGAAAGTAGCACCCCTAGAAACCTACTCGCATTCAGCTTCCAACCAGTCGCCACTTCACTTATCCATACCTTGATCAAAAAATTAAAACCCACTACACTTTCTGCTGATCAACTCCCTGTCGAGTACCTACAAAAATCAGCTGATGCTATTGCTTACCCCGTCTCAATACTAATCAATCGAACCATAGTAGAAGCTAAAATTCCCACCATCTGGAAAATATCCTATGTAATCCCACTTCACAAAGGAGGCAGCTCTACTGAATTCTCCAATTATAGGCCAATAACTATACTCTCTCCACTTGCAAAGATTATGGAAAAATGTATTCATAGACAACTCATGCACCACCTAATCCAGAATCACCTTATGGCAGACACTCAGCATGGTTTCTGTCCTCATCACAGCACTACTTCAGCCCTCCTAGCCTTTACCAACACCATAAACCATAATTGCAACAATAATTATATGTCCTCAGCCCTCTTCTTGGATCTTTCCAAGGCATTCGATATGGTTGATCACCAACTTTTAATCCACACCCTGCAAACATTCTGTCTACATACTAGAGCCCTTCAATGGTTTCAATCCTACCTGAATGGTTGACAGCAGGCTGTCCTCTGGCAGAACAAACTCTCTAACCTTCTACCTAACACCCTTGGAGTACCACAAGGTTCTATACTAGGGCCCTTGCTGTTCTCCATCTTCATTAACAACCTTTATACTGTCATCCCAAAAGTCAGCTGTATCCAATATGCTGATAACTCTACTCTGCTTTGCTCGGCCACATCTCCAATAGAGTTATGGTCAGCTACCCAGACCACCTTTAATACAATAGAAAACTGGCTTTCTGAATGTCGTCTGATCCTAAATCCCAAAGTAACTAAAATGCTGTTATTTTAACCAACACATAGGTCTACCACTTTCACCTTTACCATAAATTCAAATGATGGCACGATAATCTCCCCTGACCCCCCTACAAAACTATTAGGTGTCATCATAGATAATAACCTAAAATTTGACCTACATGTTAACCAAACTATCAAAACCATCAATAAAAAACTAGGGTCACTTTACAGAATAAAAGCCTTCCTAACCCCTCCAGGTAAAATTGCCATAGCTCGCTCTCACCTTCTTTCAACCCTTCTGTATGCATCCCCTCTACTCTTGAATTTAAACAAGACTGTCCTTAACAAACTCTCAGTTTGCTATAACCTCATTGCCAGGTTTGCCAGTGGGCTTCCATTTAGGACAGATCATTGCATCAATCTAAATCAGCTTGGGTGGCTTCAACTACCCAGCCTAATCCAGTATAACCAACTGATTATGGCCTATAAAATCCTCTATAATCCAAACAATACTCATGCACTTAAAAATATTATCACCCCTATAACAATACCACTTCGATCCTCTAACAAAGTACTAATTCAGGCTAGCAAAATTAATAACACAACAGGTGACTCTCTCTTTGCAAACTCTGTAAGTAGATCCTGGAACTCTCTTCCAGCTGATATTACCTTACTTTCCACCTTAGGTCAATTTAAAACTAGACTCAAACAACATTTGTCACTTAACTTGCTATGTCACTGTATCAAGCCTGGCTAACTCTCTCTAGAATGTGTAAAAATCTGTTAACCAGTTTACTGTGTAATTTAATTTAATCCTGATTTATGCTCGGGATTAACTCTAACCTGTGGAACTTGTTTAACTTGCTTACTTATGTAATCTCTGTAAATAGTCTGTTTGTATTATGTAATGCTGGTATTATGCAATGCTGTATCTGCTTACCTTTGGAGCTTTTCTCCCCGGGCCTCTGCTGTTAATGGACATGCATCCAGTCGGACTATCCCGGTCAACAAATGTAAAATAAATAAATAAATAAAACGTGTGCGATTATGTGGACGTGTGGGTTAGGGTGGGTTAGGTGAGTTAGGGTTAGGGTGCGGGTCAGGTAAGTGTGCGATTGTGTGGACATGTGGGTTAGGGCGGGTTAGGTGAGTTAGGTTTATGGCGCGGGTGAGGTGACTTTGCAATGGTGATGGACCTTATGGTTTGGGTTAAGGTAAGTGGATAGTTTGTGGTGTTTGTATAGTTTAGTGTAGGGTTAGGTGTTAGAATTTAGGTGTATGTGTGTGGATTGCTGTTTGTTTGATGTGCTTGTGTTGTGTGTATGTGTTTTGGAACAGCAAATTTTTTCCCTAGGGAAAAAATTTGCTGTTCCGAATGTCCGATGTTTTTTTTTTTTGATTGCTAGGGTTCGATATTAGAACACTCGACATTTAAAATGTTTGGTGTTCTAATATAGACCTAACTTAACTTCTGCCCTACACAATAACAAGTAAATCAGTAGCAGAGCAAGGTGACTGTAACCACAAATCTGTACATGAGTGATCACAGTTTTGTACTTGATTTCATGGTTAAGAATGATTTAGTGACTTTATCCTGTTGTTTCACGTACACTGCTTCTACGTCAAAAGGTTTTTCATTTAATTTTAAATTCTGAGCATCACAAAAAAATTAAATTATTGTCTGGCCCCATGCACTTTGGACAACACGTGGAATTTTAGGTTCATAGGTACAGAGATCATTACTAGCCTATTGGCCCAAGGGCCATTTTAAGCCTAGCCAAGCATACCCCAGATTTACCAAAGTATTGCTGACATGTTTCAATACTCCAAGGAGTTTTACAATTATGATATAGGGCTGTACACATCAAGCATTCACAGATCACCCCCATCCATTAGGGACAAATATGCCTAACCAGGAGTAAGTTTGTTTTTCCCATCTATTTGTCCAAGTTACATTTGAAAAAGGTTAGGGATGAGCTTTGCTTCATATGAATGGGAAGCCTGTTCCAGAGAAAGGGTTATCTTCAAGGCACATACCTCTCTCCAACAAGTTCTGTTCATGTCACAGACAAGTTTTAGGTCTTTAGAATGGGTATTTCTGATGTTGTTTGTTTTGAGGATGTGTAACAGATCCGTCAGTGTGGGATCAGTATTGCACACACAAACTGAAACAACAAAAGGTTCCGTGTGGATGTGCTATCTGGTGTAAACTAATTAAATGTGTAACTTAAAATATTTTGTGAAACTAACACACAAGAAGAATATCTCTAAAGGAAGGGTTATCCTTAAGTGAAATGACAACCTAGGAAAAGAGCTCTATGGTGCCCCTCCCTGCCTACCCCTCCCACATACACACATCTCTTAGTGCTTCCCCATCATCACCCCCCACATCATCCAGTTTACTTTTTTCTTCATTTGCACATATTTTGCCTTTTTCTTCAGTTTTCTCCAGTGTCCTTCCAACACACACTAACTGAGCCACTGTGTAGTATTCTGTAATAGTTTTGGAGGAAATAACTAAATTAAGTGGGGGCTCACAGAATCCTTGGGGTTTCTTGATATTCTGAGGTACATTTTAATATTTTTTCCCATTATGACTCAATGATGACCTGAACAAAAAAATCATAACTATGGAAAGAAATTCAGTCTTAATCTCAAACTTTGTTTTTCCTGTATCCTTTCAAAACATTCCAACTGGGACAAACAGTAAAAGAGTAACAGAGGAAGAAATAACTGAATTAAACCACATTTTTGTAGATGTTATGAGATAGATTTTTTTAGTTTTTTTCAACCTTTTGATTCAAAGATGCCACAAACAAAAATCATAAGAAAGGAAAGACATTCAGTCTTACTCTGACTTTCCTATTTCCTGTGTCCTTTCCATATACCCTAACAGGCCAAAAATGCAGTATAATTACTAATGAAATCAAATTTAGGGTCTGGAGACCCCCAGAAGCCATAAGGTTATAGATGCTTTGAGGTGCATTTTAGTGATGTTTTCCAATCTTTTGATCCAGTAATAGTCTGAACAAAAGCAGAAGCAAGAAAGGAAATTCAGTCTTGCTTTTCAAGTTGTGTCTGACACAATTAAAGTTCATAATAAACTAAGAAGGCAACAAATGCTTTCAAAGATGCATAGATCCCATTCCTGCTTGGAAATAGTGTCAGCCTTCCTAGTCTCTCAAAGAAACAAATAGCCACCTTCTGTGTAGCTCTCTGGTATTAGACTGACATGTGGGCCCAAATGGACACAGTCATATATTTCAAGTAGCTGCTGTCAAACCTATATTCAACATGCACCCTCACCCCACTCCAAAGAGCCACCTTCTATGTATCGGTCTGATGTCAGCCTGGGGCAAACCTGTAAAAATAAACAAAACACAGTAACATATTTCAAACTGTTGCTGTCATACATAATGAACACCTTTTTCCTAACCCCAACCCCTCAAAAATAACCACTTGTATAAGTGTCCAATGTTTGATTGTCAGGAAAGTGACAAAAAATGACAGTCACAGCAATGTATTTAACTTTATGCTCCTAAACAGTTCACTGCAGCTAAACAAACTATAGTGAACTTCTATGCAAACGTCTGAGGTTTGTTAAGAACTTTAAAGAAATAATGACCATACTGTCCACAGCCCCAACAAAAGCTTTAACATTCTTTCATTCTTTGTGCACCTCTGAGGTTTGATTGCAAGGAAAATAAAAGTAGTAATGACTATCCTGTCCCCAGCCCCATCCTCCCCACCACCCATATAGCAAGCAACAGTGACTTCTATGCACATCTCTTAGCAGGACTGGTTTTAGACTAGATGAAGTTCAGGACAGAGGCCACTACTAATCCCATGTCAAAATCCACTTATACAGCCAGGGATGTTGGGACTGCCAGACCACTAGAAGCTGTAAAGGTCTGGCTATTCTGTGATTTTTTTTATGCCTTATTTATGGGGCTGGAACACCTTCACAAAGTGTATACAAAGTGTACACAATCTGTATTCAAGAACATCTATTCCACATTTTCTTGCTGTCTTTTCACTCAGAAAGATTATTGTTAAGTGTAGACGTAGTCTACACATTGTGGTAACCTTGGTGTAGGCAATCATGAATCTGGCCTAATTTTTTATTTATTTTTTTACTATTACCTAGATGAAAGTTATGAATATGCCCAGAAATATTATATGTGTCTACAAATAAACATTTTTTTTCTTTTTACACAACACACACACACACACACACACACACACACACACACACACACACACACACAAGCATGCATGCACACACGTACATATACACACACATAGACATAAGCACACATGTACACACGCACACATTGACACTACACCTGAAAGTCAGGTCTATCACACAAACTATACTGATTTTTCACACAAGTACACACATATTGGCTCTTATTTGGCACTATTCCTGTCATGCCAGAACTGTGACTACTGTTTAACAGTGATTAAATAAGGGCAGGGGTAAATCACTTGCAACCACAGATGGCCTCCATACTCATTAATTATATCCACTTTGCTGTGTATACTTCATTTAAATAAAAAATTGTCACAATAATAAAGCATTCTACCTTACTTCATATAAATACATACATATTAGTCTTGCAAAGCCAGATCAGTAGTTATTTAAACTAAGCAAACAATAACAGGGTAAGCTGCTTACATCCACTGATAGCTCTTACTCTAACCCAGAAGTTAAAACTGGGTTTGTTTCAGGTATCTGACTTTGATAAACAAATGAGAGCCAAGGAACGAATTTCAACCTTTGTCACATAAAGTATTCCAAGCTCTTTCATACAAATCAGATTAATCTTGCAAAACAAGAATAATGAACCAATAGCAGTTAGTCATTTTCTCCCACAGACACTCAGCAATTGTAGCAAATTTGTCTGTGTACATTCCGCATGCCCAAATCTTATAAAACAAAACCATTTCTGAGAAATAATCAATGACAAACACAAAATATTGAGGAAAATAAGGCCCCAAATCAGGGAGCAATTGTAAATATTGCTCTTTCATACCTGAAGAGCTAATAGAATGAAAAGTTTACATAGTACTCATTTTTGTAAGGTGTGGAGGTGAGAAACTCAAATATCTGTCTTTTTTAGCAATTGCAACCCTTTATGACTTACCAGAAAACCACAGATTTTACAATGTGCAAACCTAAAATAAAGACAATCTTAGGAAGAAAAAAGATAATGTTGTGTTGGTCCACTAACAAAAAACACAAATACACTGGAACACAGGTGTGATTTAATGAAGATATGCAGGGTCAAAGTTGTCCCATCACCCAAATTAACACAATTGAACCTGGATGTCTCCTTGTTAGAAGCTAGTAACGTCCAAAAAAAAAGTAAAATCTCCAACGAAAAGTTTATTGAATATAGATTAAACGCTTTCATCCATAAAATTCACAAGGACTTCATCAGAACAATCATTTACATATCAACAACCATTTTAAATACTTACATTTCAATTAGCAACAGTCATGTGATCCTCCTTTTTAAATCAATAATAATCAGTAATTAGTAAACTTTTTGTATAAATAAATATGCAAATTTATTTATTTATTTTACATTTGTTGACCGGGAATGTCTGACTGAGCTGAGGCCCTTTTTCAGCAGAGGCCCCGGGAGAAAAGCTCCAGTACATACAAGTATAACATTAAGTACATTTGTTCATGGATAAATTCATAAAAGCCAATCCCTCATAAAAAAACTGTCATAAAAAGGGTGTATGAATAAATAAATAAGTGAACGAATATGTGACCAAATATACTATAGCTTAGCAGCTCATTGTTTTAATACACTGCTCAAAGAGATAGCTTCATTTAATCCTGGGGGTGAACTGGCATTAAAACTAATCTGCCACAGAAGTTCCCTATATTCAAGTTTGTGCTTCCAAGGGCCACCCCTTGGGTTTACCAAAACTTTTTTCAAAATGTAAAAAATAAATTTTCTTTTTTCCTGACATTCTAGTTGATGTTTGAATAATGCTTTGTTACTATTAGCGTTACTAATATCATAATTATGCTCATAAATCCTTTTTTTTAATTCTGGTGGGATTTAATACTTTTTAGTGGAGTAACGTATTATAATACTCCTATGTTCCTTTGCAGACATTTATAGCTCTCAACTTACTTGCTTAAGAATCAAACACAAAGACAAAAATAACATGGGATAGAGGTAGAAGAAAGACCAACAATCAGTGACAAGGTTTACTTATGACTCTAATGAATTTAAAATGTTAATAGAAAAACAGTATTTTTTTCTGAATAATAAATATGAAATTCTATTTGGCATTATTACTTGATCCTTTATAAGAGGAGTCTTGTGACAATCCTTTAGGAAGTCATGCCTAGATATGATGCAATAAGATCTCAGCTGCAGGTAATCTAACATGCAGGACATTACAGCATTCAAGGTGTAAAACAAAGCTGTAGATGATAGGTAAGCACTGCCTGTCTCACCTAGTCTCCCCATCGGGTCCTTATTATATCATCGAAGACGCAAAAATCTCAAATGTGTCTTCATTGAACTGAAAACAACAAATATTTAAAGAGTGAAAGGGCATATAAGCAATTTCTTCCCTAGGAAAGAAATCGCTTGGCCCAATAAAAAAAAAAAAACAAACAGAAAAAAACCCCACTGCAAACAAAACAAAGTGGGGGGCTTTGCTACCCACACCCCCCAACGTGGAGCACTGTGCCCCACACCCCCCAACTAAATATACCAACTTTGAGATTGCACTATAGTGGAGAAAACAGCAAAGTAATGGAGACAGCCAAGCAAT
This sequence comes from Protopterus annectens, assembly GCF_019279795.1. Taxonomy (NCBI): domain Eukaryota; kingdom Metazoa; phylum Chordata; order Ceratodontiformes; family Protopteridae; genus Protopterus; species Protopterus annectens. The sequence goes on from NC_056735.1 coordinate 867,479,318, forward strand.
TTCTTTCCCAGGAAAAGAAATAGCTTATATGCCCTTTTGCTCTTTTAAATTTTCGTTGTTTTCAGTTTGATGAAGACGCATTCGAGATTTTGCATCTTCGATGATATAAAAGGGAACCTACCCATATCTCCTTCTGGATAATCTGCAGCCTCAGCTTATGCAACAATGGGTCTATATCAGAACCGCAAAAGCCCGTTTAAGCGAATACATAAACGTTGACACATATTGTGTGAATAGCGAGTACACCGAATGCCCGAAACTGCAAAATTCAAAATCTTGAACTGGCATAGTTGGCCAACCCCACCGCTCAATACATACTATCCACCCAAGCAAAATAAATAAACCACATACATACACTAACCGAAACCCTACTTCTAACCCTACACTAAACCTTACATAGATTACTATCTATGCACCTACCTTAACCCGCACCCTAACCCTAAGGTCCATAACTATCGCACATTTACCTTATGGAGCTATACCGCAGAAGGGCCAACTATGCCGATTCAAGATTTTGAATTTCGCAGTTTCAGGCATTCGGTGTACTAGCGGTTTGCGCAATATGTGTTGACGTTTACGTATTCGCTTAAATGGGCTTTGCGGTTCTAATATAGACCCACAACAACTTGTTTTTGTTTTCTTTCTCCAACTAATGACAGATTTATTTTATGTCTGTCTCCTGTATTCTTCAATTCCATCAATATTTTTGAGTCTACTGCCTCTTCAGTAAGGTTGTCCAAATCATGTACTATATTTCTATGGAATAAAATATTCCTTTTCTATTCCTCAAGTGACTGTACTACATACAACTTATTTGCAGTTTGGTGAATGTATATGGTCTGATGGTGAATGTATATGGTCTGATGCTAAAATATCAACATAGCATTTTCTGACAGGTAAATTTGTAAACCTCATTATTTCAAACACTATGCATTGATCACATAACAAGCAGGGCCAGAACACCATAACCACATCAAACAGTACCGCCATATTTACTATAACTCCGATTCGCCCCAGCTAATGGAACTGTTCTTCATTTTCCTCTGCAGATGGCAAATCATGATGTCAATATATTTTCTCAACTGTCCCGATTTTCAAATAATGTCTAGATTTTTGCCTCATTTTTGGTCTGTTTCTCATAAAGTTATGATTTTCTGTGAATCCCCTGGCAAATCATTGAGGACCAAAGTCAGAAAATAATGGAAATGCAAAACATGTTACTCTATCAAGTTTCTAAGTTTGTAAGAGCAGTATTTAAAAAGTGTACCTATTTTTGGGCCTTTGTCCCCCCTCCACTATTTGTGGCTTTGTCCAGATTATTTACTATATGAGGTTGGGAGGTATGATGTCAGTAAATATGGAAGGGAAGCACTGAATTACTTGTCTTGCCTTTACAATGATAATAAATGGCAAAAATATTGCAAGAAACAGTTTTTTTTTTATATATTTGTTAACTGAGGAAGTGAAATTTTCTGTCTTGGAATCTTTTCAGCTATGACATAGGTCTTAAGTCCAATGATAAATATAATATATTTTGAAAATTTTAACAGCTGATCATAGCTCTCAACCTTCCATCTCCAAAATGAGGAACACTAGCCCTCATAATGTGGAACAAATGGGCAAAATGTGGAACACATACTAATGGCTTACTAACAACTTCAACTAGGAAGGCCATAGGATGGTTAAAATATGCTGGTTTTGCTTATAAAGAAGATCTTTTAATGAATTAATATGATTTATTTCTATTTACCATGGATTTCACTTAAAAGATTCCTAACACTGAATGTGTGACAGAGTCTTTCCATGTGGAACATTGAGGAACTTTGAGGACCATGAACTTTTTAAGGGCCCAAATGAGATACGTTCCTTACAATGAGGTACACTTGAGGGGTATGCAGCTGATTAAATCAACCATTATGCTTTTTGTTGGGAAACCAGAGTACTAAGAAAAAAAAAAACACACAGATATGGGGAAAATATACAAACTCCACATAGACAGTGATTAGAACTTAGGCTTAATCCCTGCCCCCTAGAGATATGAGACAGAGATTTTAACGAGTGAACCACCGTGCAGCCCTTTGCTGACCCTATATAGGTAATAGCTTGTCCATAACAAGGTTTGTGTGAGTTTCATTTCTGCATCCTTTGCTGTGAGCATCATATTTTCTGATGAAAACAATATTATGTTCTTTCTGTTGCTTGATTAGGTTGATGTTTTCAGCTCGACATATCATTACTTCATTCACACATTAAACATAGTATCATTAATATAATATAATAATAATAACAATAATAATAATAATAATAATAATAACAACAGCAATAGTATACAGTATCAGTCAGGGTACACCTAAGAAAAGGAGAAATCTAAGTGAAACTTACAAAGCCCTTGACTTGAGCAACATATTATCCAACAAAATTAATTTTCACGCCATAACACGCATGGTACATGCTTCCACAAAATATTTTCATTCCCGTCTTTCTACCATACAATATTTTTAATACTCTCTCAAATTACCTAAATGTGTGCTACAGCACACTTCTTTTGTGCACCCTTTTCAGTTTCCCAGATCACTTTGTATTTACTTGTTTAGGTATTTTTTTCAGTCAGCAAAAATTGGACGTTTCTGCATGTATTAATGCCTTTCAATTCACCAGTTCTGTCTTGCAGTGACATCCTCACTACATTAGTAACTACAGAACCTTCAGCATTTTATTTGTTCCTTGTGGTAGTGGACTGATCTGTATGCAGACAGCCCACGAGTGGTGTCCGGTTAAATGACTTACTTAGCCTTACACAATCAGGAATCAAACCTTGCGCCACTGGATACAGCTTATTAACAGTCCCTTAATCCTCTAAGCCAAATGCTAGGCAATTCATTGAAGTTTTCACACTTTCCTTTTGGAATTTTCTAACTTTGTACTTTCCTGAGAGAAAAGTATACTCAGCATGCCACATAAAATGGTACAAACATGCTTGAATGCCACTGTTGTTTTACTTTTTACAATATAAATAGTTGTAGTTAGAGAATTACATGCATTTTTAGAGTGCAGCATGTATTTATGCATTTATATCTGAACCTAAAAGATTAAGGGTGGAGTTCATAGTTTTGAGGTTCGCACCTTCTTAGCGATTATTTTCAAAAAGTGCTGCTAAGCCTATATGCAAATATATTACTTACAGGTTATTTGCAATAACCACATCAGTTAGAAAGCTTCTGCAAAAAAAAAAAATGCCCATTTTCATTATATTCATAAAGTTAGTTAATTTAAACTTTAAGCATGTGTGAAGTACTACATGGACACGTAAATGTTCCTACAATTTTGGAAGTGTTTGGGTATTATGGGCAAATGTGGCTATGCACGAAGTACTGACACATATTTAAGACAAGTGTCTCATGGCACAACTATTTATATTAACTTTTAAAAAAATATAAAGGGGTTTTATATATTTTCTATAGGGGTGTTATGTGGATACCCTGATTGTGTCTTTAAAAGACTGGAAAAGGGAATATAGGAAAGACTGAACAAAGAAGGAACATATCAAGAGGGTTTGCTTGAAGAGATGGGAGAAGACGAGTTCTGTATTTTTGATGTGGGACAGAAACTTTTTTATGGTACAAGGGTTGTTTGGGTAGGAAGTAGGTTAGAGGGTGTAGGAGAAAGGATTAGGGAAGGAGAGAATTAAAAAGGAGTTCCTCTCTGGAATACCTGGTCCACTCCCTAATGGTGGTATAGTGGAGGGCCCCCATGTTGAGGGGGTGGAGGCCTGTGGTGGCTTGGTGGTCAGAGCTGACCAGGGCAGCAAGTCTTGTACCTGCTGAAGACCCATCATAGAGTGTGCATGGCATGCATTGGAGCCATGTAGTTTTAGAAATGCATTTGCTATGCAGCAAATCATGCAAGAAGTTAATGTGCACAAGGTGTTTAGTGTGTAGCTATGCAGAGTGTTGATATGTATGTGCTATTCAGTGAGCCATGCAAGGCTAGAAATGCACTTGGAGTGCTATGCAAAGTGGAAACATGCACATGGTGTGCAGTGAGCCATTCAGCATGTAGACATGAACAGGGCATTCAGCGATCCACACAGAGTGTAGATTTGTACACAGCATGCAGTGGAGCCTAACAAGGGTAGACATGCACATGGTGTGCAGTGAGCCACACAGATCATAGACATGTCCATTGCATTCAGTGGAGCCGTGCAGAATGTAGGCATGCAGATGGCATGCTGTGAAGTCATGCACAATGTAGGCCTCTCCTACATCTCTGATAGGCTTCCTGCTTATGTGTTCCAGGATGATGTAACATCTCAGCAGTTGACTTCCATCTGCCACTGGGAGTCATGCCAAAACAAGGTTCTTCCTAAATATTCTGCCTGAGGAAGATAAAGAGGCACTGGATCTTTTTCCTGTCTTCTCATATTACTCCACTGGCATCTGAACAACAAATTGATCTCAAGTCACCAGTGGCACAGATGGATGCTGTACCTTAGCAAGAATAGAACTGCATATTGAGTCCTTTTTTCAAAGTCCACACCTTACACATTTTAGAGCTTATGCCTTCATGCTACCTTTGGACCTTCTGGTTGATGAACCAGATACCTGTTTGTATCTTTGACTGTCACAGTGCATCACATCTTGAGATGTCGTACTCTGATCTACAGTGCTGCAGTGGGCATCAAATTCTGCAGCCCAGCATTTAATTGGCTATTCCCATAATGAATCTCTCATGTACTGTGGGTTCCACTTTGGCTGACAATGGCTTTGAGGTTACTGTTTATATTTCGTACAATGACGCATTGAGTCCTACATGATTTGGATCATACCTGTCTTAATGACTTATTGGTGTAGTATTGACCAATCTGTTCCCTATTTTCTGCTGAAAAAGAGCTGCTAGTGGTCTCCATGTTATACTTTGAGACAGATGGTCACAGATCTTTTTCTTATCACCCATCTGTTTGGAATTCACTGCATTGTGTTCCTTGCCCACCTCCTCTCATTCAGTGTACATGAGTCAAACTCTCTACATCATTGCATATACTCCAAACTCCCGTTTCCTTCATCTTGTTAGTGATACAGGAATCTGGCTTCACAAAGGAGCACCGTACCATAACAGCTGAACTGTGTCTCAGTAATCACTTCTTTCATGTCATTGACCACATAAACTTGTCAGGATGGTTTTCACAAACCCTATAATGGTTTTAACATATCTGATTACCCTCAGATCTTCCAAGAATTAACAGACTCACTACTGCTTAACTTAACTAGTGGAACGGTTATCTTATTTGAATGAATAGACCTTCACAGTCCAGATAGGGCAGGTCCTTCTTTCACACAGAAATGGTTAAAATAGGCAATCACCACAGCTTAAGTATGGGGCTTTTGCTTTTTACTCTTTTCATTAAGTCCTTCAAGACTACCTTTCACAGAGCACAACACCCACCTTCTTCCTTCTCCACTGATGATTTGGTATAATGGACCTTTGATACAATGTCAACAAATATCTTCTCCACTACTCCTGACCATCTCAAAACAATCCACTATTAGTGGACTTCCATGGGACTTTGTCAGAATGTCAACGGAAAAAAATGCCAAACACTTCAGGACTGTCTTGTACTCCTCTCTCAGGCCCCTAGCAGTTGTTCACTAACCTTCTCTGCAGATGATCTCCACACTCAGTCTAACAGATTAAACATCTCCACATCTAGACCACCAGTTTACCTTAAAACTCCATTTTGATGCCCTTACTACTAAATTTTTGATTGTGCTATCTGCCTGTTAAAAAATAATTATACCTGTTAACCCAAGAAGTTGTTAGAAAAGGTGGTCTATCCTTATCTTGGAGTATGTACTTTTGTTAGTCACATTGGCTTTTATATCAACTGCAAAAGGCTTCCAGTTATTTTGAATAAGGGTTGCAGATTTATTGTATAGTCTCTTCATTTGGAATCCCATTGTGTCAGCCTTGTTAAGGCTAACATTTTATACATAGTACCAGGAGCTAACATTGCCCACCACTTCCTTCTCAACAAGATTCTTTATCTGAAGCACTGTCCCAGCCTTAGCACATTCCTTAAGAACAAAGCATTTCCAGTCAATCTATGCTGTTTTGTCTCTAACTCTTTCACCCTGCTTGTCCCTAACTATACACCACAGTGACTTACTGAAGGCTTCTTTTATTCATAGGTTCATAGGTTCATAGGAAATTACTAGGCTATCAGCCCAAGGGCCTAAGTAAGCCTAGCCAACAAGGATCCCTGTCTTACGCCACCCAAGAAAGTTAATTTCCTGTGCCCCTGTCGAGCAGAGCCATAGAAGTGATCCCAGGGGTATATTTCCCATTTCCCATCCACTCATCAAGTTTTTTCTTGAAGAGTGCTAATGAGGAACTTTGCTTGACATAGATGGGTAGCTTGTTCCAGAGTATAGGAAGTCTCTGGGACAGGAATCTATCCCTCCAACATATCCTGTTTATTGCGGTGACAAGGTTTAGGACCCCAGGGTGTGTAGCTCTGAGGGATTGGGATTTCTTTAGGTGTAGCACATCCAACAGCTCTGGGTTTAACATAGCTTTATATGTTAGGCAGAGATCTCTTCGGAGTAGGCGATATGCTACAGAGTAAAGCTGGAGGTTTTTGAGATGATCAGTGTAGGGCATCTGTCTGAGGCCATTAATCCTCTTTGTGAGGTACTTCTGTGGCCTTTCCAGCTGCTGCAGATGTCTTGTGAGGTACATTCCAAAAGGGGCATTGTACTCTATAATGGGTCTGAGTGCCGAGAAGAGGGGAACAATGACCTCTTTTTTCCTGGATGAGAACCCTTTTGTGATGAGATGTACCACAAATTGGGATTTTCTGACTACTGTGGTGATGTGATTATCAAAAGAGAGACTACTGTCCACCTGGGTCACAAGGTCTCTTATCACACATTCGGTGTTAAGTAGACTGCCGTTTATGTGGTAGTTCATGGGTACAGAGTTTTTACCAAAGGGGATGACAATGCACTTTTTGGCATTGAGCTTGAGGCCATGCCTCTGACACCAGGCATCTGTCTCAGTGAGGCCCTTCTGTAGGATGTCCACATCATTTGGGGAATCAACTATGGCTCCTAGTTTGCAGTCATCTGTGAACTTCATTAGCCAGAGGCTTTCTGTGTTAGCCTGTACTTCAGAAAAGTAGATACCAAACAGGAGAGGTCCCAGGACTGAACCCTGTGGTACTCCACTTGTCACTGGTTTGAAGTCAGATTTGGAGTCTGCAGCTTTTACAGTGTGGGTTCTAGCAGTGAGCCAGTTGGTAAACCATCTTGTGACATAGGGATTTATACCTAGTTTAGTGAGTTTAGCTATAATTCTAGAATGGGGGATGGTGTTGAAAGCCTTGGCGAGGTCAAGATAGGCTGTGTGAACCACCTTACCCTTGTCTACAGCTTTGGTGACTGCCTCAAAGAAGTCGATCAGGTTCAGAAGGCATGATCTGCCTTTCAGAAACCCGAACTGGGTGGGGTCCAGAGTTTAGAGGTTACCAATGTCTTTGTTTATGAGTTCCATGATGATATGTTCCATGGCCTTGCAGACTAGGCTCATCAGGCTAATAGGATGATAGTTCCCAGGATCAGTGGTGGCCCCCCCCTTTGCTTAGTGGGATAATTGTTGCTGTGTGCTATTCAGTGGGCACAAAGCCTGACATGAGACTATGATTGAACATAGTGCTTAGGTGGGGAGCCAGTTCGTTCTGAAGTTCGTGTAAAATGTAGCCTGGGATGTTGTCCGGTCCCATGGATGCTGTGTTTTTGGTTTTAGAGAGTGCAGCTTTTAACTGCGTAGATGTGATTACAGGGACTCTGCGTTCTTCCTGTATAGATATGGTCCCTTTAGGGGGTGAGAGGCGGGTAAAGTTAGCACTGAACCTATCTGCCAGGATGTTGGCAAAATCAGTTGATTCTGTAATTTTTTGCCGTTGTGCTGTAACTCAGAGCAGATCTGGATGTTGCCATTGAGATTCTTGACATAGCTATAGAATGCTTTGTGGTTGCCCTTTATAATCAGTGGCGATTTTGTTTTTGTAGCTAGCTTTGGAGGATCTTATAAGGCATCTCAGCTTCTTACTGAGGCTGACCAGGGAGCTCCTCCGCTCATGGGATTTTACTCTCTTTTGCAACAGTTTCTTCCTTCTGTTGTAGAGTTTGTTTATGGCAGGGGATCACTAGATTGGCTTCCTTTTTTGGAGGATAGCATCTTGGTTCTGTTTGGGATAGCACGATCCATGCACTCATGTAAGTGCTTATAGAGTGCATTTGTGTAGGATTCAGCAGTTGTAACTGTATTGTCCATCTGCATGGGTGTCATGAAGTACTCCACTTCTATCTTAAGAAGCATGAAGTTGGCTTTGGAGAATTTTTTTACCGTGGTTTCCTTAATGGTGGGTGGGGGCGGGATGCGGATATCTAGGGTGATTAGCTTATGGTCGGATCTGACCAATGAGGAGTTGACTTCAGGTGTGGAACACCGGTCACTCATGTTGGTAATGACTAGGTCTAGGATATTGTTGCACATGGTGAGGGTGTGGATAAGTTGATCCAGGGCATTGGAATTTATGAATTCCAGAAAGTGTTGAGCAAAGGAGTTGGTACATGAGTAGTTTTCAGTTAACAGTGGGGTAGTTGAAATTGCCCATTATTAGGGTGTTTGGTTGAACCCTAATATTTTCCAGTATATCAATAAATGATGAGTGGGAATCCTGGGGCATGGTGGGGTATCTGTAGCAAGCTATAATTTGGATTGTAGTTTTACCCAGAGTTAGTTGCACTTGGATAACCTCGGATGCATTATGCTGCGCAACTAGCCTGGAGGTGTGGATATCCTTAATGAATATGGGCATACCTCTGCCATTGGTGTTCTGGCCCAGGTTAGATGGCCGAAAAGTGTGGTATGAGTTATAGTCTGGTAATGCGGGGGTACTCTCTAGAGCCTTGAACCAGGTCTCAATCACTGCACAGATATCGATGATCTCCATTTTAAGGCATGCCTTTTGAGATTTAGGCTTCTAGCATTCAGTAGCATTACCCTCAGTTTTTGCTTGTCTGTTCCTGTTATGGTGGTGAATTTGTCATTTGAACCTTGCCTAAAAAAGGCACTATAGGGGCGGCAAGACCATTAGCCAGTATCTGGAGTCCCAGGGGTGACAGGTGCAGGCCATCTCTGGCAAAGCTTTGTGGTCTATCAACCATGTCGTCCCAGGCAGACATATACTGGATTTCCTTAGAATGACACCAGAAGCTTAGCCAATTGCTGAAGTCAATAATTTTGTCCTTGTACTGTGGTATCTTTCTGGGTGATGGCAGGATGCTACTCAGGGCTAGGGTCATACCTGCCTGGGCTACAAGATCGGAGAGCTCTTGCATGTCTCTTATCATGTAGTCCAGGGAGGTACATCTCAGGTCATTCACACCAACATGGACAATGACAGAGTCATATTTGTACTTGTTGTGGAGTGACCTGAGTGCATGGGTTATGTGGTGGATCCTGGCACATGACAGGCAGATGACAGTAACCTTCTCCTTGTTTAGCCTGGTGAGTGGGACATCAGTGTGCCTGACTATAGAGTCACCTATGACTAGTGTGTTGGGTACATTGTTTTGCCTTATGGGCTGTTGTTTATTGGCACACTGAGTCTGTGGGCTATGTGTCATTTGGGTTGTGTTGGGGGGGTGGAGGTTGCTTGCGTCACTGCTTTGGAGGTGTCTGTTGCTTGAGCAGATTATTACTGAGAGCCTCTGTGAATGCTTTTGTGTTTCTATGTGTGGATTTTGGTGGTGTAGGTTTAGTGGATCTGTGTGATGAGTGTGGTGTTGTGCAAGTGTTTACCTTCTCCTCCTGACTGTCAAGTTCAGTCTTGGTTGAAGAGAGCTTTACCTTCAGTTTGGCTAGATAAGTGCATCTCTCACAGGTTGTTGTGTTGGGTCGTAGGAGGAGAGAGTTGTCTGTGTACATGAGGCAATTGCTACATTGCCCCAAGATGCCCAGATTCATCAGATAGACAGAAGAGAACACTGGGAGATAACCCTTGGATATGCCCGAATAAAAAAATACTTTCCTCTAGACAAGTGAGGAAAGTGAGTATAAGAGCTGTTTTTCTTTAAGCAAGTGAGGAAAGTTTTCCTCTAGGTAAAGAGGAATGTAGAGTGCTGTAGTAATTTGTAGCTCATTTAGTGCTAACAACAAGTTCTGAACAAGTGTTGAGCACAAATAAGCAAATTCAAGTGCTAAAACTAAAAATCTGTACCTGGATCTTGTGGTAGATAGGTTACCTAGTGCTCACCACTCCCACTGATAAGGTAGAATGCTTCCCTCCAACACAGAAAGGCTTGGGGTGCTCAGAAGTGTACAAACTGTCCTGGATACATCAAATCTGTATCTGAACTGGGCTAGTTACAGGAAAGGTGGGAAACAAGCACAAATGTGGGCTTTTAAACCAGAAAGTTGAAAGAGATGGAAAAACTGCCAAACGGCCAATAAACTACCATTTCTGGGCCAGAAACTCCTCTTGTGGTAGATAGGCTACCTAGTGCTTACCACTCCCACTGAAAAGCTAAAAGGCTTCCCACCAACACAGAAATACTTGGGTGGCTCAGAAGCTTACAAACAGTCCTGAATACAGCAAATCTGTATCTGGACTAGACTAGTTACAGGAAAGGGGAGAAACAAGCACAAATGTGGGCTTTTAAACCAAAAAGTTGAAAGAGATGGAAAAACTGCTAAACAGCCAATAAACTACAATTTCTGGGCCAGAAACCACTCTTGTGGTAGATAGGCTCCCTAGAGCTTACCACTCCCACTGATAAGCTAGAAGGCCTCCCTCAAACACAGAAAGGCTTGGGGGGCTCAGAAGCTTACAAACAGTCCTGGATACAGCAAATCTGTATCTGGACTAGACTAGTTACAGGAAAGGTGGGAAACAAGCGCAAACACAGGCTTTTAAACCAGAAAGTTGAAAGAGATGGAAAAACTGCCCAAATGGCCAATAAACTACAATTTCTGGGCCAGAAACTGCTATTGTGGTAGATAGGCTACCTAGTTTTTACCACTCCCACTAATAAGCTAGAAGGCTTCCTTCCAACACAGAAAGACTTTGGGGGCTCAGAAGCTTACAAACAGTTCTGGTTACAGCAAATGTGTATCTGCACTAGACTAGTTACAGGAAAGGCAGGAAACAAGCTTAGCAATTTTTTTTTGGAAAGTGGGAAGAGAGAAAGGAAAAACAGAAGATAATTTAAAATTAAGGACCTAAGTGACCTGCCCTTCACAAATGTTCTCTCTGCATTAGGTAGAATGAGCTAGTGACACTAGACTGGAATAGAGCTGGGACAGAGCTGAACAGATGGGACTGGTAGGAGTGTCTGAAGTTAAAGTATGATCTCACTGTACTCGGTTGAATGAGCAAATGAGACAGACCCAGGAGGAGTGTTCAAACACAAATTTAAAGTAGGGGCAGGCAATTCCAAAGCCAGCAAGATACTGCAGACAGAGAGAGACCACAGTATTCTATGAAACAATTAAATAGAAAAATAAATAACTACAGAGAGACACAGACCACAGTATTCAATGAAACAAGTAAATAGACAAAAAATTATAATGCAGTACAATCTTTAACACTGCAAGTTTGTACTTAACTCAGCCAGTAATGCAGTTGATTGTAGGTATGTAGCAGAAGCCAAACAACTCAGATACTGAGCAGTAATAAATTCAAAGATATGTGACTAACACTTATAAATACAGAGGAACCCTCTAGGCTAAGAGTTTAACACTGAATATCAGTGAAGTGAAACACAATAGCCCCCACTAACTGCAGAGAGAGACCACAGTATTCTATGAAACAATTAAATAGAAAAATAAATAACTACAGAGAGAGACAGACCACAATATTCAATGAAACAATTAAACAGACAAAAAATAAAATGCAGTACAATCTTTAACACTGTAGGTTTGTACTTAACTCAGCTAGTAATGCAGTTGATTGTATGTATGTAGCAGAAGCCAAACAACTCAGATATTGAGCAGTAATAAATTCAAAGATATATGTCTAATACTTATAAAAACAGAGAAACTCTCTAGGCTAAGAGTGTAACACTGAATATCAACACAATATCCCCCACTAATTGCAGAGACAGAGAGAGATCACAGTATTCTATGAAACAATTAAATAGAAAAATAAATAACTACAGAGAGAGACAGACAACACTATTCAGTGAAACAATTAAATAGACAAAAAATAAAATGCAGTACAATCTTTAACACTGCAAGTTTGTACTTAAGTCAGCTCGTAATGCAGTTGAATGTAGGTATGTAGCAGAAGCCAAACAACTCAGATACTGAGCAGTAATACATTCAAAGATATGTGACTAACACTTATAAATACAGACAAACCCTCTAGGCTAAGAGTTTAACACTGAATATCAATGAAGTGAAACACAATAGCCCCCACTAACTGCAGAGACAGAGAGAGACCACAGTATTCTATGAAACAATTAAATAGAAAAATAAATAACTACAGAGAGACACAGACCACAATATTCAATGAAACAATTAAATAGACAAAAAATAAAATGCAGTACAATCTTTAACACTGCAAGTTTGTACGTAACTCAGCTAGTACTGATGTTGATTGTATGTATGTAGCAAAAGTCAAACAACTCAGATATTGAGCAGGCCACAAAGTATGGAACTCTCTGTTGCTGAATATAAGAGCTAATCTACATTTTTCTGTTTAAATACAACCCGAACTGCTACTGTCAAATGAATGCCATGTATGATTGCAGGTAGTGATGATAATTTACATTTATCTTCTTAATCTAATTATACATAAGGCACACAGGATAAAAGTGAGTACAGATAAGACAGTTGCAGAGGCACTGGAAGCTGTTGAGGGCTAGGGTGTGGGGTTGGAGGGTGAGAGGGGCACTCAGTGATCTAAAAAGGGCAATTTTAAAAACTATTTACTACCACAACATAAGTTCACTTGGAGGGCATTTTAAGCTTAGCCAATGTCTCTTTTGGTGCTTGAATTAACATTTCCTGATTGGTCTTAACTGTCCCATGGCTGATAATTGCTTATTAGCCCTAGTGAGAATAACTGATCACACCATAGATAATTTGAGATGATCCCTGTAAGGGATGCAGCATTTAGGAACAGTCTCTATCCATTAGTGGCATGAGGGGCAATCCTGGAGTGCATTATCTATTACCCATCTTTAGATCCAAGTTGCATTTGAATATGGACAGGGATGAGCTTTGTTTTACTTGTTTTACTTGAATGGATAGTCTGTTCTGGAACAGTGGTAGCCTCTATGATATATATCCATCTCTCCCCAACATTCAGTTTAGATACCTGGACTGAGTATTTCTGATGCCATTTGACTTGCTGATGTTCAGTAGGTCCATCAGTATTAGGTTGGAGGATGCCTTGTAAGCCAGACAGGTCACCTCTAAGCACTCTGTATGATACTGAGTGTAGTGATAAATCTTTGAGGTGGTCCACACAAGACCTATTGTTTAGGACTTGTATCCTTTTACTAAGGTATCTCTGTGGGTATTCCAATTGTTGCATGGGTATGGACAGATACACGCTAAAGTGGGCATTATACAGAATGATTTTTCCCTAATGAGGGCTTTGTACAGGGGGACAATAACATCTGTAGATCTAGTCACAATCAATTTGTTTATAAACTGTGCAATGTAGAAAGACTTTATTATAACAATGCAAAATCAAGAGCTGGATCATGGTTAAATGGGGCACTAGGCATGGTAATAGATTGGGCCCCCCCCAGAGCAGCCCCTCCTGCAGCAACCCCCTACTGCTCCAGCAGCAGCCACCTCCCCATCCACTCCAGTGTTCCATTACTTGGCTGTTTCACCTCAGTTACCATAAAAACTGTTCAAACCTGTCAGCGTGCATACTATTGTCTTATTTACTTCTACAATGATTACAGAAATTGGAATAAAATAGCACAAGCACTGAGCCATTTGCTAAACAAACAATACAGTCACAATGAAAATAGACTTAGCATGAGCAGTAAACTTCTCTGCCTTTGAAACTCGCATTCACTGAAACGGCATGAAAACCCACATTCATTTTGCATCTGGTCAGTGGAGGACTAAGCTTACCTCTGGGCTGTTTTCAAACCATAGGCTCCTTACACATTTTTAGGGCAAAGCATACATGTATATGTACTTTGATTCACCTTCCTGAATGTGTTAAATTATATTCCTTGTATAATACAGCACCACTTGTTTGAATGTGTTTTAAATTTGTAGTTTTGAACAGTCTTCTAGTAAGCAATGAAAGAAAAATGTTTGCAGCAATGACAAAACTACCCATTTCTGAAAATTTCAACCATAAAAGGCCATTCAAACCTCTGTCATTACAATCCACCAATATCAGTAAATATGCAAAATCTCTGCAGAAGTTAAAGTCATCTAAATAATTCCTCATTAAATGGATCTATAACTAATGAAGAGGTTGGTGCTAGCAAACAACTTTATATTTCATTAATCATCTACAAATAAAGTGCCTGTTGCCCTTGAAGAATAAATTGCCTATGTTACATTAAAAAAAATGATAAACTAGTAATATTGCCATAGGGAATGGATGGCAAACTGATAACTGATTCATAGTTACTAGGTAACTCCTCCAAAGGAGGACATTCACAGGACTGCAGCATCCACTCCCTTTAAAATACAACACAGTATAATATCAGCGATCCATCTGGAGTAGAACCCACAGCCTTCTGCATCAAAAGCAAGTATACTACCTGTTGTGCTACTAACAATGCAAGCAGACTTGGTGGGTGGGGGGGGGGGGGCAAAGGCCCAAATCCAGGCACATTTTAAACATTGCTTGTACAATCTTAGAAAGTTGCTGAAATAAAGTGTTTTGTGTTATCATGTGTTTCCTGAAAAGTAGGAAGACTGAAACTTAAAGGGCTATTATTATTTTGTGAATTCAGTTCTCACTGATTTGCCAGAAAACCACAAATTTTAAGAGTAACAGACAAAACGTATGAGCCAAATATGCTGCGAAAATCTGGACAGTTGAAAGCTATGGATTCAATTCCTTGAATCACAAATGGTGGTATGGGTAGAGAATTCAGGGTCTTGTTCCTTGTACCTAAGGTACAGTGTTTGAGCCTGAGTAACACTAACCACCAGGCATACCCAACTGGGGCATCTCACATACACAAACACACACACACACACACACACACACACACACACACACACACACACACACACACACACACACACACACACACACACACACACACACACACAACAACAACAACAAATATGAGGATTCAGCAAGCAAAGAACACTTGGGCAATAACAAAACTCTCTTTACCTGGAAGCATGAGTCTGGCAGATTAAAACCTGAAATACTTGCTCAGTGGAACACTATAGTTAAAATTCTGCACTCTATTTAAATCTGCATTGGCGTGTGATGCACACATGGGTCCTATTTAAAGAAGACACTACCACCGAGGAGTTTTGGAGTAGTCCTGGGTAATTGCCATGGTCTTGCAGCTGTAAAAGTGTGGGGGTGGGGGAGCTCCCTTCTCCCTTCTCTCTATGAATACCGGCACCCTTGTGATGCAAGAAATGAGGGAAGTCAGAAGAAGCTGAGAAATGAGCAAGAAAGGAAAACAGTGAAAGAGATTAACAGTGTCAAGTATCTAGGAGGAGTGGTTGGGGAGAAGTAAAGTCTGATTGTGGATGTCAAAGCTAGAATCAGGGGGACTGAAGCCAACTGGCACAAAGTATCAGGGTCAGTGTGTGACAGAAGAATGCCAAATAAGCTGAAAAGTAAAGTGTACAAAACAGTGGTGTGACCAGTACTACTGTATGGCACAGAAGCCTGTGCAGTAGAACAGAGCAGTTGAGGAAGTGATGGAGATGAAGTGCCTGAGGTGGGTGGTAGGATGCAAACTGTGGGACATACAAAGAAATGAGAACATCAGAGCAGAAGCTGTATTAGCTCCAATTGCAATTTGACAATAAATTATATGTTTAGCAGGGTTTATCTGTTGTCTGAGGAGATATGTGGTCACCAAGGCTGTCTGGTTAAGGAGCCTGTGATTTGGTCGTGGGAGGGTGTGTTTATTAGGGTCCAATCTAGGACAGACTGTTAGTTTTTTTTTTGTCTATTCTAGTAGGAGTTTGGAAAAGACTGATATGACTGCTGGGGCTTTCTGAGTTACATGTCTTCCAGTCAATGTTAAAATCACACATAATTATGGTTTCATGGGTAATGTCATGTGAAACCTATTGTAGGATTCGGTCTATGATGGGAACATTATTGCCTGGTGGAATATATATGTCTATTATGATTACATTCTTGTTGTGATTGGTTTGTAATTTGATTGCTTGTATCTCACTATTGTTAAAAGTAGGCATGCTTAGATCTAGTTGGTGTACTATGAGGAAGTCTTCGAATACTATGACAACACCTCCACCTTTTCTCTCTTTTCTATCTAAACTAAGTATATTGTAGCCAGGAGGAGTGACTTCATTGTCTGTAATGTGTGGCTTTAACCAACTCTGCGTTAGAATGGCTATATCTGGAGAGTAAAGAGAGAGGGTAGCATGAAGGTCATGAACTTTATTAGCGATGCGTCTGAGATTTAAGTTTAGAACTAACTGTTCAGAACCTTTCCTAGGTAGATTAAATATACTTTGTATATTAATATGGGTTGAGGGAAGGTGGGGAGGACCTGGGTTAGGGTGGATATCACCATTTATTGTGAGATTGCTTACTATGTGTTTGATAGTTTGATATAGTTTGGATATGTGTTTGTGGTACCTGAGTGAGGGTTTTGTTTTGTTTTTTTTTTTTAGGTGGGAGTATATTATTATTCATTTGGTACAAGATATTGTTTTTAAATAAAACAGGAGGTATTCGTTTTGTAGATAGCTAGAGATGTAGCTAACTGAGCATGGTAAGCTGTGAGATGGGAAGTTATTTTAAGAATTGCAAGTAGTATGGCATACAGGATACTCATTTTGGTTTCACTAAATTGTCCAGAGTAAGGAGGAATGGTCTTGTATGTAGTATACATGAGTATGGTACTTAAGAGAAGGCAAAAGTAAGATTAGCTGGGATGCTATGAGGTGAGTGGTTGTGGGTGAGATGAATGGCAGTAGGTGGAAGTAGGTAAGTATTGCTAAGTCACTTAGATAAAGTCAGTTATGGATTTGTAGTAGGTGAGGTAGCATAAAAAGAAAAAGTATTGGTTAAATGGATTGGTCAAGAAAAGGAGTTGATAGTAGTTAAATGGTAGGTTAGAGTAGTTGATTGAATAATTATGCATTGTGGGAGTGGTTTGGTGAGAAATAAATCTAAGTGATGTGGGGATGGGTGGAAATGAGGGTAGGGTAGGGGAGTAAGCCCGAGCGAAGCGAGGGATCACAGAGCAGTCTGGACCCTGTTCATGGCTTTGAGGAGTCTCAAACACAATTGGTAAATCTTATTGTGTAGTGTGCTAGACTAATTAATATCTATCTAAATTAGCGTCATTATCATTAAAATGTAGGCAGTGGGGAGGCTTGTCAGCCAGACCCTTTGATGGGCCTTAAGCACTATTAACTATGTCTGTTATTAGCCCCAAAAAATAAGAACTTTAAGTGTGTTAATGTAGTTCTTGAAATGTAATCTTACTTTCAAAGTTAAGAGGGCTGTGGAAGAAGTGAATGCAGTGTTAGGAGAGTAAGAGCCCAATGTTAAGTTTTAGGCAGGATGGGATTAATCAAACCCAGTATAATTAAGTGAGGGGTTAAAGAGAAAAGTGGAGTATGTGGGGAGACAAAGTTGAGCCGGTGATGTGCGGTTGGTAACTTAAGGGTACTCACTAATCTAATTCTTAAGAACAGTTACAGAAATGTACTTTACAGTTTAATATTCAGTCCTGCCTCAAGAGATTCCCTGTGGTAGTTATTACTGGGAGGATTGACTAGTTCCTGGGAGTTTAAGAAGACAGCGAGGAAGCTTAGTACCTAAAATGTAGGCAGAGCAAGGATAAAAATTAGTATTCTAAGGTAATATTGTTGTGAAATTTATAAGGTGGAGTATTGGTAGTGCTATAACAGTATGCGTTTATGAAGAACAACTTAACAACACTGAATAGTGTACAGACAGAAGCAGACAGTAGCAGATAGAATGCAGCCAGATCAGTTTGGAGTGGATACTATAGGACAGGAGAGAGAGATTCATGTATGGCTAGCCCGTTTGTGTGATTCTTCACAGAGAACCTCTCAGCTAGTTAAATTAAATTGCAGTATGGCGACCCCTAACCGGGAAAAGCAGAAAGACACAAACAATGACGGAAAAGAACAGGCAAGATAAGCAGATATGATGACAGTGTGGTTAAATGGCTAACATCAAGAAGGAGAGGGATGGTATATAACAGTACAGTATGGTGGAAAAAAGAAGAGGTAAAGTAACTGGATAAGTTAAGACAGTGCGACTCGATGACTAAAAATAAAGAGGAGAGAAAAAGTCAAGCAGAGTCAGATCGAAGGGATAGTACAGCAAGAGGCCAGTCTGAAGTTAAATTAAAGGGAGAGGTGAGGAGCGAATCCACAGATACATAGTTCAGTTGGAAAGTAGAACAGAACAGCAAGAGTCCAGAGGGAAGTAGATTAAAATGATAGTAAAAGCGATGTGCTGGTGAATAGTTCAAACTGAAAGTAGAGCAGGTAGCATTCAAAACAATCTCAGATTATTTCTAATCAAACGTGTTGTAGCAGCAAACAGAAAAACATATGCAATCATGTTCACACTGCAGGGTCCTGTACATAATCCATGCTATTAAACATATACCTATTTAAATATAACTCACAACGGCAGATATTCTCTTTGACTAGAGGCTTGCTGAACTGTATCACTCAATAAAGGGAATGAGGTTTTAATGAGAGATATGACTGAATTTCTGAAAACTGAAAGCTTTTGAGTGGAGATCGTGGTGAGCATTGGGAAATTAACCATTTTCCTCAATGTACTGCAGTCTTGGAGTTGGTATATTTAATTTGCAGTGGTTGTGGGGGTGCACGGGAGCCCTGCAAATATGTAAAAAAATATATATTTTTTTGTTGTTGTTTTTTTAATGTTCGAGTCTTTAGAAATTCAGTCATGTCATCTCGTCAATATGAATTTCGAGTTTCTGAAAACTTGATCTAGTGACATAGATTCATGTATACATTTATGGTTCTATTTCACATGACAGAAATTTCATTTGACAGGGACCAAAACACCTAATTTTCAAAATACTGAAAACTCACTTGACTGAAACTCATTATACTGAAACCTTACTATGCTAAATTTCAAAATACTAACTTGTAAACCATAAACATGCACACTTACAACACCAATGACTAACTCTTTCCAGAACTTAAAAGCTACTTATGTACCCTCTTAACAGAAACTGGATGATATAAAACCAAACTAGGTGGGGGCCTATGCCCCCCACACCCCCCAATGTGAGGGGCTGTGCCGCACCCCCCCCAACACTATATACTAACTCCAGGATCGCACTACAGTGGAGAAAAGGGCATATACCTTCTACTTACCTTACAGTAGGCTACACGCTGCCACTACTGCTGGAAACATTTAAAACATCCACCATATTACTTGAGATACGTCCAATAAAAATGTAAACAGACGTACCCACATTTAGAAATACTACAACACTACTTTCTACATGACTATTGGTATTCTGACAATCAGCACTATAAGTTACAGTAATTCTTTTCATCACAAGCAAGTCACAGGAGAAGAGAAACCCACATCATGTCTATCGATTACAATTCAGTATAATGAGATTTGGTCAAATGAGTTTTAGTATTTTGAAAATTTGGTATTATGGTATCGGCCAAATGAAAATCAGTCATATGAAGTAAACCCATATATATAAATAAATAAATAAATATATATATATATATATATATATATATATATATATATATATATATATATATATATATATATATATATATATATATATATATATGTGTCTGTGTGTGTGTGTGTGTGTGTGTGTGTGTGTGTGTGTGTGTGTGTGTGTGTGTGTGTGTGTATGTGTGTATGTGTGCGCGTGTGTGCGTGTGTGCGTGTAAGTTTTGAAACTTCGAACATTTTGAATGGAGATCGCTGTACACCTCTGAATGGGAAATTTACCATTTTCCTCACTGTAGTGCGATCTCAGAGTTGGTATATTTATTTAGTAGGGGTGCGGGAGTTGCAGGGGGGCTTGCTCCCCTGCTAAAATGTAAAAAAAAATAAAAATTTATTATAATTTTGAAGTTTCAAAACTTTGATCTTATGGTCTTGGCCATTTGCAGGTAGAAGTTTTGAAGCTTTGAGCTTGTAAAGTAGAGCTGTAAATATATATATATATATATATATATATATATATATATATATATATATATATATATACATAGATAGATAGATAGTATACATGAACATATATGTGTAGGTGTATATATACATGTGCGTGTGTGTGCTTAACATATGATTGTCATTTCAGTTGTTTAGATATTTCTCAATGTACTTTTGCATTCATACAGTGCTATTTTATACCTTTTGTTATACAATGGATTTATAATTCAGGAACATAAGAAATTACTAAAGCCAGTAACAAAGTCCCTCAGTCATTATTACATAATGTTCTTAGTGTCTCACTCAGAGCAGCCTTCAGCAGAATAGATGAGATAAAAGAATGGCAATGCATGATAAATAAAAAAAAATCATAAAAAAAAAAGCAAAAAAGACATTAAAAAAATAATTAAAACCAGAAAATAACACTCAAGAACCTCCCATCAAGGTTGTCTAGTTGTACTTATTATTTAGTCCCTCAGATTTAATGTCACCACATTGAAGTATAGATATCCTTTCCTTAAATAAAAGTATCTCTCTCACAGACATTTCACCCCTCTCAACATGATCAGCTGCTCCAATGGCACAGAGGAATACATCGCTTACAATGGCCTAGCTGATCCAAGATCAGTTAGTTACATAGATGACTAAGAGGCAGGGAGAATAGGAGTGCCTACGTGGGAGGGTAGAGATTTTAGTAATATGTGTGAAGATGCCAAATTAATCCCTGATGGATGACAAATCTTAGAGCAAATTCCATCTGGGAATGTGCAAAAGCAGAAGTTGGGGGTGTCTTTGGGCACAGGGTGGACTCATCCTCACAGACTATACATCATTGCCATTCAGCCTCAGACATAATGTCACCATACAAGAGAATAGGGCCTATGAAAAGCTCTGGCATAGCAGGATATCTATATGATGGTATAGTCTGCTAGCGGTGCTCTGCATTTTCCCTTCCCAACTTTTCTGTGGCCAAGATTGTCCCACTCATGCCAGGGGTAGTACTAATGACTAAAAGAGAAGTTCATAAGAGCAGCACTAAACATCTGATGGACAGCTGGAGGCACTGTAGGCCTCCAAAAACATTCTCAAAGCTATTAATTTGTTTTAACATAATATGCTTAAACAATGAGTTGTACCACAGTGCCACTGAGCTCTCAGTTCTGACATTTTTAATATCCCTTGAGACATTCCTGTATCCTAATTTTAAATTCTGTATAGGTCTCTCCAATATAATATATGACACAAAATCATGTCAGAGTGTAAATTATTAAAGCTCTATTAGAAGGAATAGATCCAGGGACAGCAGCAATAATGACATAACTCATGGTTTCCCTATTACAAGAAAAAACGCTGTTGTCAGAAAACATAATGGCATAAATTACACCCTCATTATTACAAGTGAAAAGATCCATAGATTGTAATATAAATGGTATTCATTTTCTGAAAACTATCTTCATAGGGGTAAATACCCCACCGTGGACTGACAGACTTCACTAGATTTTCATTAGGACTTAATGTGACCCAGATTCAGTTAGTAGTTCAGATGGCTGATGAAGAGGCAGGGAGGTATGGATGTGTCCGTAGGGGTATGTACCCCAATGTGGACTGACTTAACTAGATTTTCATTAGAACTAGCATGACTCGGGGTCAGTTAGTGGCTCGGGTGGCTGATGGACAGGTGGGGAGGGATGGATGTGCCCATCCTGGGTGGGAGGACATTCATTGATAATGCTTCCTAAGGGGAGGCATGGTCAAAAGAGGGGAGCTGCCCTTGGATGTAGTCAAGGAGCATGGGAGGCAGGGAAGGGAGTGGATAGGGCATATAAAGAAAAAAAACAACTGGCTGGATACAAAGATGGCTGAGCCCCCAGGAAGCTCTTAGGATCCACAGATGGATGCAAAGATGGTTGAGCTCCCAAGGCAACCTTAGGATCCACAACCAGCCCCAGCCATTTCAGAGTAAGTACAGGGGGCTAGGAGATTAGCTGTTAGACCAAGCAATGATGTAAGGCACTGGGGATTATGTTAAAAGGACTCAAAATAAATAAATAAAAAATAAAGAGACTATGTGTCAGCTAATTGTCCAAACAGATTTGAAAACAACAAAGGAATAAATTCTCTATTTCTGTGCATTTTCCTTTTGTATATATTATATAGACTCCTGTATGTTCTATTTTCCAAATTCTGTAATTTCTTTTTTTTTTAATTACACAACAAGTATGTAGCTGAAAAGGGGCCTTTGGGTACAGTATATATACCTTAACTAGCTAATTAACCAAGGAAATAAGTAAGTTCATTCTTTGCATTCTCCTCAGTCTAATTGCTCTCTTTGTCTTCTCTGTAGGGTTGGCATAGCAGGACACAATATTCTAGATGTGGTCTTACACATGCCCTGTATAATGAAAGGATAACTTCCAACACTTCTGAAGTCCACTTATCTAGATATGCTATGTTATGTCCTGCTGATTTTAGCCACTGCCCTTTGAAATTGTTTGATGTAATGACTTGGCATAAGGGTGATTATAAACCTCAGATTATTTCTTCCCCTTCTTCTCCAAGATTGCCCATTGCAGTATATGCTGTCATACATATGCATATGCTCAAGTGATCATTACACTACAATGATCCATGAAATGTCACCTCTCTTCTCAGGCTGATTATCAAGGCATTTGTGACCTTCCCAAACATCTCTACTTTCCCATTACCATCTTCCATATACTATCTCAAGTCCAGAATCAGCATTTTTTTCTAGTATGTCCTTAGACTATCTGTCCTACAACTTCTAATAACCAAACCAGCTCTTGATAGTAACTTACCGATCCTTGGGAAAACATTTTAATAGGTCATAAATGAGCTTTAAGGCAACGTGGCATAATATAACTGAATCTGGCTAAGCTATGATTTGCTTCTAAAATCTGAATTAAAGAAACAAATGTATAAGAGAAGAAATACCTTAGTTTTGCTAAAAGAGAACCTAGTGAAGTAATTTCTGAAGCACATGTGTAAGCACTAAATAACTGCCTTCATGTCCTGCATCAGCTGTTAATATTTCCTTCTGTTATTGTTATCCACATCAGAAAAGCATGGGCAGCTTCATTGTAAGGCAGGTAACTAGGCACACAAAGGAATCACAAAGGAGCCTAACACACAGCAGAGACAAATTGCATGACATTTGATATATGCCACTAAATGAGGTGTTAATTGGACAGAATGAAAAAAGAGCGAACAGGAGCTCCAGCATGGTAGCAAGGGACACAGCAGTGGCATTCTCCTGGCTCCAGTCGTCACGAACCAGCTGCTGAATTTATACAGCAATGTAAATAATCTTCCTGCAGGGAAAGGGCGTGCGGTCTAACTGTTTATCACTTTGGGATTCATTATCAGCAGTTTAAAGTTCCTTCTGATGTGGAATTGCCTGTTTAAAAGCTCTCACAGAGAATATGATATGACAACTGTTATACAAAATTGTCAGCATTTTCATTCTATGCTAATAGTAATATTTTTCAAAATTATTTGTTTTTCTCGCTACTTAAATTTGTGCATCCATTTGGAATTGAGAAATGTAATGGTTTATATCTCTAAACATATGGAAACTGTGTGAAACAAATGATACACTCACTGCATCATATTATGATTACATCAATAACACAATGTTAGAGGCCTGAGACACTTGCTTATCTTAACATCAACAAACATGAAATGTGTTTTATGTCATTAAAGAAGATAGACTTTATTATCTATTTCTATTTAAAGAAGGAGGTTATATTTCTCTAGACCCAGCTACATATTGTCTGTTAAGCATTCATTCTACGCCCAACAGGAGGGCTTAGCAGTTCATGATCAAATTCATCACATATGCAGCTACTCAAAATTATGTCATGTGTTAATGATTATTTGCAGTGTGTAATGTGATTTGTTTAAAAATATTGCACTATACTCATTTGATGGTGGTGCTGTGGTAGCGTTGTCGCTTCCCAGTAAGATGTTGTCCTGTTTGATTCTCAGCTAGAGCATCTTCTGTGTGGAGACATGCGTGAATGGGCATACCTTCGTTGAAGATTGTGCGTCAGGGCCAGCAACTCGGTGCGTAAAAATCTACTGCCAATCATTAGTGGACTGGAGTTCCACTGTGGCGACCCCTAACTGGGAAAAGCCGAAAGACACAACAACTCATTTGATATCTATTTTATATAACATAGCAATGACTGAAAAAGGCCACAATGTTCCATTTCCCCTACATACACAAATAAATAAATAAATAAATAAACATAAAATTAAAAAAAAATCCATCATTAGGAAAAACTGTTTATTTTTTAAGTGACACCGATGTTACTTTTTCATAGTCTTTTATATATTATTTTTACTGTTTATACTCCATTTCTTTATATGGTCTACATCTCAAGCCTGTACTAGCAATACAAGTCTGAAAGATGAAAAAAATCTGTGAGCAAGACAGAACTGTGAACATCTAAGCTAAGATGCTCTAACGATTGGCTTAAAAAGTGAGACAACTATTATATATGCACTAATTTTGTGACTGAAGGCTGGCAATTGGTGCCAAGGATTAAGTCGGGCAGTTGGCCCAGAGGATTAAGGCTATAAGCTGTTAACAGGCTGTTTACCATGTTGCAGGGTTTGATTCCACCAGCCCTTATTTTCCTTCTGTGTAACTTTGAGCAAATCACTTAATTAGACAGTTATTGGGACAATTGCATATTTGGTTAAGACTTATTAATTGTCTCCTGGATTTAGTATATGCAAGCAGCAGGGATGTAGAGGTACAGACCACCCCATGTTAAGAGGCACAGGGCTGTGAAACATGCAAAAATGCTGAATGCAGCATTCAGTGGGCGATGTGAAAATATGGCTGGTTAGTGCTCTGAACTGCACTGTTGTGACTCTGCCTTACTTTATATAATCAAACACTTTAGCAAGCTTAATTGTAATTTTTAGGTCCTAGCACTCAATAATTTTATATGCCTTCCATTTGTTGTACACAATTATCTCTCATTCCCAATGTCAATATTTACTCTGTTTTATTTCATGTGGAAAAGTTATGAAAAAGTGCTGAAAATCCGAGGCTGAGATACTGAAACACCATCGAAGTTTGCAGCATGTACTTAATTTTACCCAAGAATATTGTGTTCATAGCACCTCTTGAATTTAACACCTCAATTTTACCACAGCTTTCACAACCTTTTTTGCAGCATAAGTAACTGACCATCCTTCTCATGACAGACACTGAGACTTTTTGAATGAGAATTGCAAGTGAAATGGAAGTTAGTTTTTTCTCTGATATTCTGAAATGGTGTTGAACTATTAACAACACTCTTTCATGTTATTATGTTCAGTCACCCATAATTCTGGTGCCTTTACCTTCCTTGTAACAGCATATTATATAAATACACCACTGCCTAATTGCATGGATTTTCAGTGGTATTAAAGAGACTGCTGGTCAACAGTTACTCCATTTTTTTAGCAAACTTAATGAAAGTGTTGCATCAATATGTCTCTTAAAAAGTAAGCAGTAAGTGAAGCATCTTTTATTATAGCCCAAAGTTGCCTTGTGTTCAGTTACACACAGCACATCATGTTTGTCATGTGAATGTCATGCACTGATGTCAGCACCTAAGGTGAATAACCAAGAGGAATATGTGGGCAGGCAACCCCAACACACCAGGTAAATGATTGACACAGCCAGTTTCTGCCACTGTGTGACAAGACAGAACTGATGCAGAATGATGTGTAAAATTTTAGCCATCTGATAATGGATTTTGTGCTGGCCACCTAAGCTGTTCTTACGTCTTAAAATTACGTATATGCTACAGCTGAGTTTGTGTTATCTACACAGCTACCTGTGAATCTGTGTTAGGCATTTACAGAATTTTGAAACCATGTATATTGGCTTTGCTTATGTATTTGAGGAGTTATTTTACGTAGTAACTCAGTGATGTTAAGACCTAAATTAACATTGTACTGCAGCTTTTCCCAAATGTTTCTTCTTAGAGTTGTCAG